>NW_015113377.1:239995-270581 GCF_001443285.1 Poecilia latipinna
ACACACACACACACACACACACACTCATGAGTTCTTGCGTTGTAGCAAGCCGAAAAAATAATTTCAACACAAACAGTGTGAAGACAAAACCAGGGAGTCACAAAATATCTTATATTGGCACAAAACAAACAGCCTTTTAGTTCAGAAGAAGCTCCAACAGAAAGCACTAATGAATACAAACAAAGTTATGATGGATAAAAGAATCTGAGCGCCCATGCAGAGTAACGTTAGCATCAGAAACTGTCAGCTGTGGTTTCCGGAGCAAACACAGACATGGTGGCTTTTCAGTGTAAATATTTTAAACCTTTATTTGTCAGGATTAATAAAGCTTGGCACAGATAAAGTGAGGAAACGAGTGTTAGTTAAAAGTTGATCACCATTTAGAGGCTAATTGAAGCTTGATTAGATCAAATCACTCTAAGTAGCCTAAGAAATAAATCCTAAATATCACAAACAAAACAGGTAAAAACTAAAACTTTGTGCTTTTCATGTCTTCACATTGTTTAGATTTATCACTCTAAATTTTTATTTTTGATTTTACCTTCTAAATATTAATGAGGAGATTCCTTGAAAAATTTACACATGTTCAAGGACTTTCACTGTGCTTAAAATATTGTCATTTTAAATTACAGAAGAAACTAACAGGGCTAAATTGACAGGCCCATACTGCCCCCTGTTGTGTTAAACATGCAAGGACACCAACGATGCTCAAATATCAGTCTAATGTAACACAGGTTTAAGGTCAGGAAATATAAAGCATTTTAATGTTTAACAGATTTACCTACAGCTAAAAACATTTCAGTTTATATACCTGTAGTTCACAACAAATGACAACTAAGCACACTTCAGTTTCCATCCAATGATATGGAACCGAAAAAAGTCCAAGTTCTGTTCAAATCCGATCATATATTCAGTTTAGATCCTAACTACAGTACAATACTGTCATTCTGCTGTTCATCACATCAATGTTTTGTTAATGTAGAAGTATAATTTGTAAATTACAAAATCACTTCTTTAAAAGTAAACATCAAACATCAAAACTCACTCAAGTAAAAGTACAGAAATGCATCCAAAATAGAAATGAATGGAGCTTTCAGTTTGCAGGATGTTGCACTGTTCAGGTGGCGGCTGCAAGCTGCTGCTGCCACCTGCATCTGCTGCAGCACTGCAGCAGATGCAGGTGTCATGCAGTCTTTGTGGAAACAGCATAATCACAGTAACTATTTTTATCTAAACCTAGTCATGCATGCTCTACATAGTTTCTTTGAATCAGCATATTGCTGAGTCAGCTAATATTGGCCAAAAAGAAAAATAGATTTTTTTTTCTGGGATCAGGCTCTTCCACACAAAGTGAGTGTGTGCTTTCCCTCTGACTTACCACTGCATCATATTCTACTTCACACCAGAACAGATCCAGGGTCAGTCGCATGATAGTTCCTGGACAGAACAATGATAAAAAAAGATAAGTTGAGAACAAGATGTTGTGTGAAGTCATTCTGTTCTCACCGCTCTGGAACGGAGAATACATTCATCCGCTCTGACAGAGTGTGTGGAGGCCTTGGATGTGCCTTGATGAGTAATAAAGTATATTTTAAAAAAAAAATTTTTTTAGTTCATAGAGAGGTGCTAAAGAAATGTCCTAAACACAAAATGGCCTCTGGCTCAAAATAATGATAATTCATGAGACTCAAGTCCCAGACTGAGTCTAAGTCAAGTCCTGTCTTTATAACATCAGTGTAGAGTCAAGCTTAAAGTCTTTATAGTTTTATAGTATTATTCTTATATGCAATCACCTATGACAATTTTTAAATGGAAAAAGTTGATCTAAATATAGGATAAAGTTGATTCTAGTGAACGAAAAAAGTGTCAGTATTGTGTAAAATAGTTTTTTTTAGCTTTACATGATGTTCTAATGTTATTCCCTCATCAGTGTTGCTTTGATTTATGTTTGAGAAATCTTTTAGTCTCCCACAAACTATTTCTCCCACAAATTGCTGAGTATTTGGAGAAATTGAGCTTCCACCTGACTGAGCACCCTTCCCCAACTCCTCCAGACTAGCAGCAGCAGCAGTTAGCAACACCTGGTGGAAATGTGCATCTGCTGATACAAGCTACTTACCTGTGAAATGCTGGTAAACTTAGTTAAAGGCTTAATGGAGAAACGTTGGTCAGATGATGCACTGAAGGTGGAGTGTCAGAAAGAGCAGCAGCTTCTTAAAGAGACAGTGGCCCAATTCGAGAAAATTGAGAGTTCAAATGTTTTTAAAGTTATATTTAATAGACACTGCATTTCTATAACAACTGAAGGTAACATATTCACTTGATTGTCCTGTGTGGCTGGAAAGAACATAGATCTGCCCTCTTAAATAAAAACATCTAAGTGTCATATTTTGCATTTACCAATTAATTTTATCACAAACATCCTGGTAAAAGCAGCTGTAGCCTGAATCATGCTCCTTTAAAATTCATAGTTTGTCTCCCACAAGGTTGCCCTGCATGACCCCACATTTCTCAGCTTTTTCCTTTCTTCCCTTTTTTTCTTCTTCTGGTAAACGTATCCAAACTTGGCCAGCTCACTCACTCCTGGAGCAGGAGGGATCTTAATTGACAGAAAAAAAAGAGGGAGGTGTGAGTGGGAGAGATGAATGAGCACGCAGAGGAAAAGGAAACAAAGTACAGATGAGGAATAGTAACCTCTGACTGATGAGCAACACAAACAGGGACCTGAATGGAGAGACTGATAGGAGGTCAAGGAAAGAGACGGAGAGATATGGGGAGCCAGAGTTGAAGCTGGCAGCGAAACTGAGTGAGAGGTTGAAAGAGGACATGAAAAAGTGGAGGAAAGGTTCATCTCCCTCCTTTCTAAGAATCCCCTTCTCTCCTTCTTTCAGCTTTGGCTAGTTGACAACTCAGTAGGAGTCAGACGGCCATCTGTCTCCTTTTTCACAAGAGTTGAACAGCTACTCCTCTTCGATATCGTTCGGCTCCTTATCTGCTTACTTTCTCCTCCTTTTCCTCCGTCTCAAATTCTGACGGCGCACAAGAGAGAAGGAAAACCAGACGTAGCCAACTGACATGCAGGATGTTAATACCCTAATATGCTAATCCTGCTTTTCTCTTGTATGCTATCTATGCTGTTTGAAAGTGTGTGTGTGTGGGGGGGGAGGTAGCTGGGGGTGTGGTTGCGTGCGTGTGTGTGTGTGGCAAGACCTAGCCCCTGGGTAATAAAACAATACAAAGAGAGCTTTAGGCCTGCTGGGCCTGCAACAGCACTTGAATACCAAATCAGCCAACAGAGATCACTGGGGGAAAGGTGTAGAGTGTGTGCGTGCGTGCGTGTGCGTGCGTGCGTGTGTGCGTGCACGCGCGTGCGTGCGTGCGTGCGTGTGTGCGTGTGTGTGTGTGTGTTTCTGGAGGAGCGAGGCCGATTGCGGAAAGCGGCCGTGTTTTTTCCAGTGGTGACCGTTGTTCGCCAACTCCTGTTTCTAAAAGTAGGAGAGCTGCTTCGCAACAGCTTTGGGCACAGATGGACGAATTTCTTGAAGAAAAAAAAAAGAGAGGAAGATTGATGATGGGTTGGGTGGGCCTGAGGGGCACGAAAAGCAAACAAGTCCGGATATTTATAAAAAGATGTCGACTGCTGGAGTAAGGATGGTACAGTTAAAATGCTATTTCTACCAGTTTCACTTCTCTGTTGCTTTAGGGTCATATATAAAAGCCCCATTGCTGTTTTTTTTTTCTTTCCTTCTATCAACCAACCTTTGCCTTAATGCACCATACACACAATTACAACCAATCAATCTACCACTTAACATTTCAACCCCACTTAAGCGACAAACATGCACTACTTAACACTCTGCCCTTGCCCCCGGTATCACTGACTGCTCAGGTACCCAGCATGGAGCGGCAATGCTCAATGGCAGCCCCACTGAGACCACTGCTGTTTGAAGAGGGAGAGTAAAACTGTGTGCATGTGAGTGTGAGACAGAGAGGAGATGAGAACGTATCAGTGCCAGCCCCAAAGGGACTGCCAACACAGTCCACATCCTCCGGGAGCCTCAACACGTTTAAAAGTGGCACTACAGGGGATTGGAAGGGCAGAAGGGGTCCAGATCATCATCGATGGGCCCACCGGGAGGAAGGATGAAATATAGCAAGTGGAGGGAAGATTGAGAGTTTGATGAAGAAGGGGTTTCTGTGAAGCTGTCAAGATAAATCAAAGGCAAACTGAGAACCGCTCAAACACAATAACTAGAAAACAATGTTGGACGAAGGTGAGAAGCTAAAAATGGTTTCAAGCAGGAATTAGTTTGTTTTACATTTTAATCACTCATTTATTTTTTGTCTTAATGCTAGCACATTATCTCCTCCTGAGAGCCTGCAGCTAAAGCTGCATATCTCTGAGTCGACTGATTGCTCAGCTGAGCTACAAATAGCATGAAAAGCCATTTATGCTCAACATGAAATACGAGGATAAATAAGTTCCTTCTGCTTGTTGCCTTCTGTTTGTTTCAGTGTGATACAGTTTATCAATCAAATCAATCAATCAAATTTTATTTGTATACCACATTTCAGCAACAAGGCAGTTCAAAGTGCTTTGCATCATAAAAACACAAAAATCAACAACTGAAACACTGCATTTTTCAAAGTGTCGTCATTACACATCAGAATGTCGGTTAGTGTTTCATTCATTATGGTACAAAAGCAACTCTAGTTTAGCTTACATGCAATCAGTGAAAGGAACAAAAACAAAATGAAGGCAACGATAGAAATGGTTGAACTTTCCTATCCACAGTCTGACATGTATTTAAAGTCCACACAGATTCCTCCATTTTTGTCATATTTGATGACGTCCGTCTAAAATTTTCTATTAAAGTGCAGAGCAGCCATGACGACTCAACAAACACATTAACAGCATGAGGGCAGTGACATGTTTGTCCGGGAGGTCCAACACCTTCATTTTAAACTTTAACTGGACTTCTTGTGATTTTCCATCAGCTTTGGTTTTCTTTATGCATCTCTTCACTTCTTTTGTTTTGTGATTTTGTTCACATAAACTGTATTTTAGACTGACCAAACTCTAAACAGTCATATGTTTCATGCTTTTGTCACCAGAAAACTCAACAAGTCAAACATTTTGACTGAAAAATTCCTAAGCATTTTGTTTTGCAGCTCAAACTGTAATTTCACTGTTAGAAACAAACAGCGATAGAAATAGCTGCCAGATATTGAAATTAGATTTTTTTTTAAAGGGGTCAGAAACCCTAACTCACTGCAGCCATTGAAATCTAAATAAATTCAGGTGTAATTCATAAGCAAACCAAGATGTTACTTTTCAATAAAATCCATCCTCTATAATCATAGAAAAGTTCAGCTTGTCTCTGCTGCATGAACCACAAACAACAAAACAAAAAAGGTGCCAAAACATGCTTAGGCTACTAGTTTTGGTTAGGAAGCGAGGTTCTAGTTTACATTCTGATGTTTAAAAAAACATAAAAACAAAACAAAACTCTTTCTATGAGCGCAGCAGCTAAACTCAAGCATGCACACATATTATCACAAACATCCCAGCCACAAACCTCGCCTCGAGGGACAGTTTTGTTGTCGCAGCAATCTTTTATGTAAAATACCAAAAATTTATCCTTAGAAAAACCCAGAGTAATGTTTTGTTCATTCCTAAATGGCATCAAGGTGAGCTGTGAATACTTCTAGTTCGTCAGGTGAAAATCATCCAAGTGAGCTTCACTCCTGAACCTGTTCATGCACAACAACGTTCAGGTATAAAACGGCGAACAGTGCAACTAGGTTTTATGTTCAAACATGTGATTATTGAAGGAAACAAAAAGAATCTTATTTTTCTTTTGCGTAAATACAGATTAATTAGTAAAAAAAAAAAAATGCAGCTCTCTGCATCCAGTTAGGCACCAAAACAAGCCGCTTTGCTGTAATGCTCATTAACTTGTTAGAAGTTGCAAACACAGTCACTCCCACTGCCAGGAATAAGGTGAATTTGTTTGTTTAGGGATATTTTTGGTAATCCCAAGGTTGAGACTTAAAACATCATCAAATTAAGCATTACTTTATAAACTGGAAAACCATACTGGGATTTCTAAAACTGATTTCTGAACACAACAGCAGAATATTATCTTAGACGTAGCATATCTGCATCAAACTCTGGGAGAGTGACTGTGCTCCAGCAGTTTCCTGCTTCACTAATGGCATTTTTCCATTACATTGTAAAGCCTGGTTCCACACTGGCTCTCCTGATTTTCCACCGTCTGCAGCAAACCTTCGACATGCATGAAAATCATTTACTGTCAATAATGTGAAAAAACTCCATAAAAGTCCTTCCTTATGTAAACACACAATAAAGATTGTTTCCTAAATTATATGATTTTTTTATTTTTGCTTTAAATAGCAAATAAATATTTGATATCTCTAATAAACAGCTGCTTGTTGTACCCAAAGTATCACTGCAGGAGTGTTGTCATAAATCAGATTCCAAAAATAAACTAATATTAATTCAGATATGTGTAAAATCAATTCAAACTTTAGATTGATGGCAAAAGTTTTATATCTTTAACAATACTCTTCAAGTCTGTTTTACTTAAACTGTGCATTTTAAGACTTTAGATCATAAATAAAATTCAAGATTTTCCAAAGAAAACATCCATCCATTTTCTAAATCCTGATTATTTTATATAATTAAAGGACAAATACATCCACATATACATCGTTTCTGTACCCACATTTTTCTTTGTCCATTTGCCCAAAGGAAGTAAGTAATTTGGAAAGAAAAAGAAACCATTTGCTTAAAACAGTAAAATATTGTTTCAAATTTACACATTTAATGTAACTATTTATTGTTTTTATTCACCTTAAAATTAATTTTCTTTTTTAATCTATGCAAAAAATCTTCAATTGCAAACAGTCATATGCAATTAATTAGAATTTTTTAATCCTCTTTATTAATTCAGTTCACTACGAGAAACACATTACACCAGGACAGATGTTTTCAAGTTGACATTTAACATTAAAACACAACTTTTGATCAATAAAAATACATATTTTATTACAGAAATGTGGTCACAAAGAGAAGTATGTTTAGAAATTATAGTTTCAATCTGGCAGGCCAGCCTCATCACAAAGCGTTTTACAATTTGATAAATATGAATGCATTACGTTGGTCATGCAGCTACAATACTAACACCTAGAGCGATGTAAACTGTTCATTTGTATGACGCTGTTTTCTATTTTTACTTACAAAGAGGATTTTCCAAAGTCGGAAACGCAGCAAGAATATCCCCTGAAGTTGAGCAACCTCGAGTTCAAGGCAGTTTATTTACAAAGCATTGTTCATACAAAGTTCAATCCAACGTCCATTACAGGACATTTAAGGAGAAGAAAAGCCTGAAAAAAGCATGAACTAATCTAAACATAAACGATTATATTTTCAAATTGTTAATTAAAAGCTTCAAGAAGCAAAGTGTTTTCAGGCCCGATATAAAGGAATCAAGGCTTTCTGCACATTTCATGTTTTCAGGGAGTTTTTTCCAGCGCTGAGGAAGCATGAAGCTAAACATTAATTCACTTTATTTAGTTCTGGTCCTGTTAATATCGAATAAGCAGAAGACCTGAGGGGTCCATGGTTCATATTTGATAAGCAAATCCAAAATGTAGACCATTTAGTGTATTATAAACCAAAAGCAGAATTTTCTAATATATTATTTAACAAACTCAGAGGCAGTGTATTTAGGAAGAAACTGGAATAATCTTTTTCCTTATGTTATTCAGGACTCTATTCACATTTTGGATGAGCAGCAGTTGCATGATCAATTTTTTACAAACCCATTTTCAACTTTACAAGATCTGTGTCCTGTTCTGACCGGAAACCTTTTCTTCTGACTGTTGTTAAGAGGATGGTAAACTGATTTAGTTACATTCTTCATCTGGGTGTCAAAATTTAGGTTTCTATCATAATAATTTACAGTTAACATCTAAAATAACAGCTTATGCTTTTATCCAAACTGTGAACAAGCACAGTGATACGTTACACTTCTGAACACAAAAATATGTTATTTCATGTTTCTCATGCAGCTGCCGTCATTGGGTCACTGCCACTGAAGAAACTACTCAAATCTATTTTAAATCCCTCTAAATTCAGAATGTAAACAAAAAACTCAGAAAGCTGAACACAAATCAAGCTCTTGACAATGTTGGCCAGATTTATGGCGGATATCATGTGTGAAATCTTCCTGGTGTTTGTGTGCCTGTTTCTATGCCGTCTACTAATGAGATATTGACTCCATTGTGACTGCACTACTTTGTTTATAACGCTTATTTATTTATGAGCATTTAATGTTCTTACAAACACATGATGGCTAAGTGAGCCGGAGCGACACTGAGATCAATAGCCAACATTTACATAAGATTGTCTTTAATGTTATTTTCATTTGGATATCTGGAGTTTGTTACCATTTCAATGTAAGTCATTGTCTTGTGATGGATGCTAGCAGCGCTTCTCCTCTTTCGGTGCTGCTACCAACCTCCCCGCCTCAGCCAACCCTCTCTGTTGATTCATTCCTGGCTGTGTCAGCAGCAGCAGCACCAGCGGTACTTGGCTCTTTGTGTCTCCTTCATCTCATCTTGTTAAAAATTAAAGTGATTCTACTTCCCTCCGTCTTACTCTTTCTCTGTCTAATGCTAATATGTTCCCTGTTGGACCAGTATGCAGATGAGACGCAAATACATCGAAGCCTGATGAATAGTGATGAGGCCGCAACACACACACACACACACACACACACACACACACACACCTGAGCAGCCTTGGAATGCCCTGTGGTTTACCTGTCTGTCTGTCTGTCAATCAAACTGGTGTCAAAGAGGGTTTGTGCGTCTCTTCGAGTGCGAGCGTCTCTTTGAAATCCCTCTTAAACCTGGGATTTTCAAATTTAATCATTACAAACATCTTTTTTATAACAAGAAATGTGTGCTTTCTTGGATGATGTGCATACAATATAATATTAATAAATGAATCAATAATCTTATGATCTATCACAAATTGATCATATAAAAAGAAGAATAAATATAACTCTATTTTTAGGAGTTAATATTAATTTTGAAAAACTGCAAATAACTTAAAACGGGGAGACTCACTCACAAGAACTAATCACTACCACAGTATATTATTGATAAAAGATTCACTCAGTAACAAATAAATACACAGGATAAACATTGTGAGATAAGTCCACCCTACATGTTAAAGGGAAGCTTTAACACAGTTAAATATGTGAGATTTTAGCATTTTTCTGGTCATTTAGCTTCATAATTACCGAAATACTCAATGAACTTACTCAACAGTGATTTTTGAAAGTGAGAGCCATCAATTGATTTACAAAAAATAGCAAATTGTGATAAAAAAAAGAAAGAAATTGCTGCTTCCCTTTAAAGTTATTTAGCAGGGAAAGGCAGAATTCCCCTTTCAATCCTTGGGGAGTCGGTGGTTTCTTGCATGATTGCCTAACAGTTTTCTCCACAACACACGTAGATCCAAAATAGAAGTAAGAAAAAACAAATGGGACAAAATCTGTCTAAATCTAAATTCTCTTTCTGATGATAAAAGGAGACATTCATTTTCTATTTAAACTAAAAATTGATTGCAGGTTGCGTACTTCGTGCCGTCTGTGAGCAGAACAGTCACATCACTGCAGAATCTGTTGCAGCTAAAGTGGCTGGTTGTCATTTATAAAAGCTGTAAACTCTGCAGAAACATCTGCTTTAAGGACCTCAGATGTAATAAACATTCAAGAATCACATATGTGCTTTAACTTTTATTTTATCAGCAAGCAAGTTAGGGAAACAATCAGTAAGCAGAAAATTACTAATAAAGAACAACAGTGACCATGATGAATGCTTTAGTAGTGACAACACTGTGGTCTACACAGGCTTTAATTGTTCAGAGTAGGTCATGTAAGTCTGGAAGGAAAACTTCTGGAAACTGTGTGAAAAGGCAGAGAATGTGCACTCAGCATTAGATTGGATTTAACATGGAATGTGTCACGATATTTAAAAATTAGGTGTTATTTTTGACACCTCTGCATTAGAGCTTGAAAAAAATGAAGAGGAAACAGTAATAGCATCATCTCTAGCATACTCTATGTTGTTTTGGATAAATAAGCTTGTAGAAAGATACAAATTAGAGCCAATTCGATCACTATATAAGCTGTGGTTGCTTTGGGTTGTTTAAACCTGTTGAATGTTTTCAAACACCTTGTGAAAAATACATATATACCGTATATTGCAGTGATATAACAATATTCTCAAGCTACGGTATGCAGAGGTTTTGTCTCCGCTGGTGAAGATTCACTCAAACGGCTTGAAATCAAAACTGAAACTCTGACTTAACCTAATATGCGATTACATTTGCAAATAATTATTTGACAACTTGGAGGCAGTCAGAAGAAAAACATCAGTCCTAGAAAGTCGGCGAACCATTAAAACAAGACTCTGACTTCACTGCAATGGCCCAATATGCATGAACTACAAGACTGATGAACATGAAAGCTTTGGTCACATGTTGTTCTGACCTGTTATATTTATGTGTACTTGGGTCTAAACGTGTGGAAATGAAATTATTTTGTGGGACATCAAGAGTTATTTTAGCTTACAGCTTACTTTCATTATTATCATGTAATATTTGTGAATCATTGCTTTGCTCAAATTGACTATTTATCACTGGTAACCTGAGAAAGTGAAATATTCTGTTTTTAGCACTTTAAGGAAGCCACTTCACTGGATAACTCTTTAGTTTGCATGGACATGTGGTCCTACCAGGAGCATAGCTGTGTATTTCATAAGACTCTGTAAAGACATTTAGCAGAGTTTCTGTGACGTCCACTTTCACAAGACGGGAATTGAGACACACTGTGGCTTTCTCTCCCAAGATGAAAATCTCTGTCAGTAGAACTTATTATTTTATTAACACAGTTACAGGCTGCTTTATTTTAATTTTTAAAACAAAACCACATGCACATGGGGACATTTTTTGGTCCTAATCATGTCCTGCTCATGACTGAAACTTTGGACATATCCAAATAATTCATGATTATCTGATGATCAAATTCAGTGTCTTAATTTCTAATGTGAAATTGAAAGCGAGAGACGCCACAAATGGTCTCCCTGTTTGCCTGAGCTTCTGGAGGTGAAAGTTATTATCCTATGCATGTGGGATTAGCCTGAATTGTTCGTGCATCTTCATATGTTCTAATATGCTTGGTAAGATACGACGGTAGCTTCAGCTAAGTATGAAATAACAAATCATTTTATAAATTGCATTTTAAAAATTACCATTGGCCACTTAACACGGACAGAACTGACTGATCCCTTCTCTCTGTCTCACAAATGCTCTTAAGTTTGATTAATTAAGGCGTGAGATGTAACATGTTGCAGCCATGCAGTGCCATCTATCTCATTCTACTGAAACTATCCTATGTTTTGGCTCTCCTGGCTATTACAGCAAGCTGCTGCAGTTAATGATACACACGCAGCTGCACTGTAGGCTGTTTCCTGTATGCCGTTCTCATGGTGTCCACATTACTGTTCCATCTGCACAGGCATTTCCTGTCCAACCTAAAAAATCAGCCTTCACTGCACACACTTACATACTCATTCCCCATTTCCCTGCATGTTTGAAAAAACACACCGCATGCACATACATGCAAGAATGTACAAAACTCAGATTAACTATCAGCTTGGCTAAAAAATCATCAGAGGAAGATGAAGAAATGCAGTAAACTTATAATCATCAGTTGTGAAAACTAAATGAAACCTGCTGGGAATATTATGTAATTATTTTCATGACTGGAAGCTAAAGCACAGCTCAAATTTTACACTTTACAAGCACCCGGAGTGACTCCTATCTGCCGTTTTCTCACCGGGACGCCGTGATGTCAACAATCAGCAACCCAGGGCTGCAGAAGCGGCCAGCCTTCTGCAAACCAGCCACATGTGTTTTTGTTCAGCAGGAAAGTTATAGCAGAGAAGGTTAGGTCACAGATAGTTTACAATAATATTGTTCATGTAAGGGAAAGTGGAAATGATCCCCGTATGTGACTTCACTCTGTTTACACAAGCATGCCCCACATTCACTGATATGGCCAGCCACTAAAACTGCACTACACACACACACACACACACACACACACACACACACACACACACATATTATGCACATTAATTACTTTAACTGGATTTCATAAGGTGATGGAAAGAGCCAAGCCAAGGTTGGACAATTAGCAAAGATTTAGAATAACAACTGAGGGCCTAGGGCGCAGTGTTAAAGTAGAGGAGACATAATAAGGCTCAGAGTTATGATTCCAAGTCACAAGAAAAACAGAGAAGCTTTTGTACTGTTTGAATGTTGAATGCCAAATTCCTGCTCCCTCTATCTTGGAGATGTCGACTTGATGAAGAATTTTAATTAACATACCCCTGTTAAGGTTGAGGTATAGGTATTGCATAAATAACAATGTTGGCTTTTAAAACAAAAGAAAACTGATGGACTCAGAGATTGAAGTAGTTTTGTTCTACAGAATTGTCCTGTTAGATTTAAGGTTTAACAGAAAATGTATCATGTCCAGTGCAAAATAAATTAAAGCAAAACTTTCCCAATAACAAAGGAAGACACAGATCAGGGATTTTAACATGAAAGTAAAAACAGGAGTATCAAAATAAAGCATGTGAGCTACTTAAGGTCCTCAAAATGATTTTGTGTGACATAAATACGACCAGAAAGCACAAGAATTTGATTCAAATGGACACTTTTTAAGCAAAACTTTTTACTGAAATCTTCTTAAAAAGAAAAACATTTGTGACACTTTACTTGATGGGTGACCAACATGACACTGTCATAAACATAATCATAACCATGAAAGAGTCTTAATGAATGTTTATGACTGTTTTCATGAAGTGTCATTCGGTAAATAATGACATTTGTAATGCAAAGTTGCATTAAAAGTGTCAACTTTACATTATTTGTTAAATAATGACACTTTAAAAGCAAAGTTGCATTAAAACTTGCATTGAAAGCCCATTTAAAGTGTAAGTTTTGCATTAGAAATGTCATTATTTACATAATTACACTTCATGACAACACTCCTAAACATTTATGAAGACTTCTTCATGTTCATGACAGTCATATCAGTCTTGTGCTCAACTCTTCAAACAAATGTTACTGAACAAAATGTTTCTTATTTTGTGAGTTTCATTAGAAACAGCACAACAAATGTATGCAAATCGTACTCAAAGAACTTGGCCACCATCTTGGAAGAAAGAGTAACCCTCATTCAGTTCTTGTTATTGAGAATAGACCAAAAAATGAAGAAAAAACAAAAGCATTTTTGAAAATTGTGCACCTTTCTTCTGATAAGGTAAACATCTAAGTATCTATTCATTTTTCAGATCCAATTACTTTGTTTGTTGTATCAAAGTATAGACTTTGTGGTTCATTTCTGAGCCAAATAACAGTTCACTTTAAAATTATTTTCACGTGTTTGACTAGGGCATTTTGGCCCACCGGGTAAAATGCTTTATAATTTCTGATATATCCAAACCAAACGCACATCCAAGAGGCAATCAAAAAATACAAAATAAGCACAACATCCTTGCCCTACAATACACAGAAAGCACTGAACTGTTGATCTGTTTGGTGCTTTGATGGGCGAGACAAAGCGCAGGAAATGAGACATAGACCAACAATGTAAGCTGGAAATTATGTCACCTTTCAGGAAAAAAATCTGTGAAAAATCTGCCATTGCTGAACTTATGAATCATTCAAAGTGCATATTTTACAATAAGCACTACATCATTTGAAATTTGCCTCACACAGAAAGTGTGACTTGTCCTTTCATTTTAGTACTGTGGATACAAAAGTCTACACAGATTTTTGTTTCTTTTGTTTAACAAATCTAAACTTTCCACCTCTTCATCCAGGGCCTGTCTGCTGTGTTCCTTGGTCTTCATGAACAAACCTCTGAGGCCTGAGCAGAACATCTAAATCTAAAAAAGGATCAAACACATATGCATGCCACAGTTATCAGTTTGGTGTTTATAAAACCCTTTGAGAACCATCATGTGGTTTTTTTCTGGATTAAACGTTTCCAGTAATTTACCATGAAGTCAGTGATTGTAACACGATGTGAGAAAATACCTGCTTTGTCCCGATGCTGGCTCTCCTTCAGCAGCCTGGGCCCTGTTTTAAGCAACAACTTGCTCTCTTGTTTATAAATCCACACCCCATGAATAACCACTCTTTTCCACAAAAGATCAACCTTATGTCCTGTTCCCAGCGGAGGAGAGCATCTGCAGCAGATCAGCTGCATTTCTCCCTCACTCCCTCTTTTCTCTCACAGTCACTTCCAAACTCTCATCTCAGTGACGTCTAAAACTGATCAAAATTCACTTCTCTCACACACAGACGCGTATCTCTAAAAATACATCTGCATAAACAGTGCAGATTCACTGGTCTCTGATCTAAGTTATAGTTTTCTTGTGTCTCCATGGTAATAAGTATTGTAGTAATCATGTGGGTGTACTTATGATGCATCTGGAGCTGCAGAAACAGCCTCATTTGATTGTGATAAAATGTAAGTAGAGATCGATTAAAACCTTCGTGGTGCCTGACTTTTCAGAGAAGCAGAGCTCAAACTGTGAGTTTCACACAGAGGAAGTCCCCTCCTGCACTTTGCTGCTAATGGACCGGACCTGTCCAAGCAGCGCAGCGGACCCAGAGTTTCCCATGGCTGATCATCATCTACAGTCACGGGTGCTTTCCATCCTCCCGCTGTATCTCGCCCACTCTGCATCCCAGTGCAAGGAAGAAATCAAACCATTCCCAGTTTTCTCTCTGTCAGCATATGGTTCCAATCTGAGTGTGTGTGAGACAGCATGTGAATGTTTTTATTTTCCATACGTAACTTCTCAGATGTAAAGCTCTTTGTTCACACCATTTCCTCATCTGTGCGGCTCCTCCTTCCTCTCACGCCCTCTCTGTCTTACATCCCTCCAGTTCTCTCCAACATGTGTTTGATTCTCAGATAGAAAGTCTCTCCTTCGCTCCCCTTCCCCTCTATTTTAGTCTTGCTTTTCTTGGCACCGGCTCAGACCTCAGGCAGACCTAGAGGTCTTTTTCCCAAGCGATCTCCAGGGTGGACTCCAGGGAACAGAACACACACTCACAAACACATGCTCTGTCCATTTCCTCCTCCGTCTCCACTCCACTCCCATCCCATATCATTCCCTGTCTGCACCTCCTTGTTGACTCATATGTCGTTGCTGTATTTTAAAGCTGTGTTGTTGTTGCTACGGTTTACTGAAAGCAAGAGAACATAGTGTTCAAAGTCATTTATGGCGCTCTTGGCCCAGCTGAACTTTCTGCATCATGTAAGACCCATTTGTACATCACAAGCTTGGTGGATGTGTATATGCTCGATTGTTCCAAGTAAATTCTTTGGGAATCAGGGGGTCTAATTTACAAAAGAGAACTGGTTGCGACAGAGCCAACGTTTTTCAATGCATGAAGAACAGCTGAAAACATAAACAAATAACCCCATGAGGCTAATAAAGAAATGCTTCCCACTGACGCTAGCAGTTATGCTATATTACATTTTGAGATTTGAGCCACATTACGCTGCAAAAAGTTGCTTGTTTTTAACAAAGAAGAAGGGAAGAAGTTTTAAAAACGACATAAAATGGCATTACGATCATTTTATATGAGCTTCCACATTTACTATCGGCTCAGTTAAAGTCTACTTTGCGTCTTTAAACTTATGTGCCCATTAAATGATATGATTTATGGTGTGCAGCACTTTATAAATAAACTTTACTCAGGTACTTGCAACAAAATTAGCTAAACAATGAAACCACATTCTTAATATTCCAGCTCATGGACACCAAGCATTAAGATATTATTTGTGTTTCTGGCATATTTAAGTTTTTTACTTAAAAAGAAAACTAACATATCACCCAAACACAACATGCACAACATCCCCACAGCAGCATTATGCTGTGGGGATGTTTAACTTCAGCAGCAGCAGAGGGAAAGTCAAAGGCAATCGCTGTAGCACAATTAAAACAATCGTTAAGCTAAGTGTTTCTCAAGGGGTGAACCATCAGTAGAATAAAAACAGTAAAACGGAGTAGTAAAATTAATTAAAAAAGTACAACATTTAGCACAATAAAAACTAAAATAATTTGTTCAACTAGAACTAAAAGCCAAAGTGTAGAAGTGGGTCTTTAAAAGAACCTTAAAATGATTAAAAGTCTATGTTTTCCAGATGTAAAACTAAGACTGCTCTATAGGTTTGGCTCAAACTCTGAGAAACGTCAGTCACTTCTGCTCTTGAGCCACAATCTGGGCGTGACTGATAACGTCTGATTTGTGGACATTAACATCCTTTTATGGAGTTTAAAAGGTGCAACAAATCAAGTAAATATGATTGTGCCACATCGTTGTTGCTCTTAAAAATAAGCAATAAAGTCTTGAGCTAGATCAGAGAGAGGTCAGCACCGGTGTAATGTGGTCTCAACATTTAGTTGTTTTCACGAGGCGTGCAGCATGTGCTGCGCTGGCAAACAGACGTTCAGCTGTAATTGCAGTAAATGGGGGCTCCTCACTGTGGGGCTGGTTGGAGTTTTCACAGATTTTAGTCTGAGAAGAGTTTTGTCAAAGTTCTTCAAGCTTCAACTGTTGAAAGTGTCATTTTTCACAATAATTTAACAAACTACTCAAGACCATGTTTCTCAGTGTAGTGAAACATTGTCTCCAACCAATCTCTTGGTTCTCAATAAAGATATTAAAAACCATTAAATTTCTATGAATTCCTTGTTTACATGGAATCCTCCTAATTTATGAAAACTGCTAAGACTCTTGTCTCCAAACTCACTAAGCAGTTTTTTTTTTGTGTCATTTTTAACACAGCTAACATGTTAAGAGGGCAGCATTATGTTTCTCCCAGGCACATAGAGACATTTTATAGCATAATCATGTTGTAATCACCTGCTAGTTGCTGTAAAAATGATATGCATCAAATATGACTTAAAGAAATTTGACTTCCTGATTTAACACCTTGAATGAAATTGGGTGTCTGTCTCTTTAAAAATCCCTGCTCTTTCTGAAACTCCGTCTTCAGGAAGTCATCACTACATGGCTCCTCTATTAACCCTTTAACAACAGTTTTTTTTTACCAGCAATGAACTGAGAAGTAGCTTGTATGATGAGCTCAGCAAATGTGGAGTTCTTCCAGATGTTTGCCAATTACTGCTTGCTAGTCTGAAGGAGCCAAGTGGCGGAGCGCTGCTCCGAGGAGGAGCTGTGTCTGGAAGGCGGAGCTAGGTCCCCTTAAGCGTTTTGGACAGTTTAATGGTTGCCATGGCGATAAAAGGATTTCTCAAACATGCATGAAAGAATCAAGCCAACACTTGGGTATGTTTTTGATGAAGGAATAAATATATTCCTTCATCATCATGTAAAGCTTTTTGAGCTTTACATGATGAGAAGCTCAAAAAGGTCGATTTTACACAATACTGCCCCTTTAAATCTCTTCATCCTTTAAGCTACTTTTTGGGTGCGTTGGTGTAGGGATTACAAAGCTAAAACTACTACTTTCGCTTGTTATTACACTAATAAACGTGAAGCAACCTCTTCACAATAACAACAGAGTGGCTGATCAAAAAAACAACAACCTTAGTTTATAGTAAACATAAATGTTAACATAGGTGCATTCTCATGTTACAACCAGAACCACTCAGCTTGGTGCAATCACAACCTCAACAATAACAATAACTGCATAGGCTTAGAAATGAATCTCTATAGCAAGCTGCTGCTGAACAAAGGGAAAATATCAAAAAGAATACACAAAATATCCCTACAGTTAAGACGCAATAAACTGAAATTAAACTCGACAGATGATCTGCAGAACTCTGCACCCTCACTTGAAAGCTGAGAAGTACTGCAGCACCTCCTAGGAAAACGGCGACTAAGATCTGCAAATACAATCAGCTCCCAAAAAAAAGAAAAGTCTAATTAAAGAGAACCTCTGTTTGTCTTAATGGAGAATATCTTCAATGCTAAATTCAAAAACTAAAAGTATCAAACTACCATCCTTTTAATATTTGTTTGTTTTCATCTCTGAGCTGCAGATTCTATCATAGAATATCAAAACCTCATTTTTATATAAAATGAGACATGGAATATTTTCTACATTTATGGTTTAAAAAACTGTAGATGACAGAGTTACAGCGCTCCCTAGTGGTGAGGCAGGTTTCCTTTAATCAGTTGAATCAGAACCTGCAACCACATTAGTAACACCGATTGGAATCATAAAGAAACAGAAAACCAAAACTTTTTTGTTATTTTTAAACGTCAGGTTGCATTCTGACTTAAAATCAGAAAATCTACAAAAAATGACCTGCATGTAGAGAATTTAGATCTGGTTTTTGTTGCTTCTAACTGAGACTTGAGCAGAAGTTTTTGATACAGTTCAACAGCATGAATCAATCCTTTGTCCTTTTCATCTCCAAAGACTCGGCATTCTTTTGATCACTCAGCTGACCAAATCCGCTTTATTAAACAAACACAAACATTATTCTCCATCTTCTGTCTTCCTCCTTATATGTAATGCCACCTGCAGGTTAAATAGCCTCAAAAAGAGAGAAAAGTTGTAGTCATTCAGTGATTTGGTTAAATAATCGACGTTCATTTCTGAAGCCTTGCAGTCGTTCAAAACAGCTGAAGTGCTGATTTTAAATTTCTTCCATAAAATAAAAAAACCAACACAGATCTGTTTCTGTTTTAGACCAAACAAAGCATTTATTTAGATGTGTGCTTTGTGTTAGAGCTTTAATTCAGGCCAGATGTGCTGCATGTGATAAATCCTCACCAAGCTAACAGTCCCTCTTTATATCTTCACTTGTGTAAGTGGGGGCGATACAATGAGAACCATGTTTTTGGCATGATCACGAATTCCTGTGATGTTCTTCTGAGATTTTTCAAGAAGTCCTGAAGGTACGCACACACTTACTGTTTTTCTTTTTACTCACATCATGCATCACTGCAAACACAAGGGCGATGCTAAGCTGGTGTGAGGTTTTGGTTACTGATATTTAAATTCACAAATATATACAAACCACACTAAAATTAAAAGAAAATCTCTACAAGTGAAAACAGAAATGATGAAAATAGGGCAGAAAAAATATTATTTTTATTTTTCTACATTACAAAACAGCTAAAACTGTCCACATCAGAGTTTCTTCAGCAGCAAACGTTGCCACGCTTCCCTTCAGAGCAGGACTACCTCAGTGTTTCCCTGGGAAATGAAGACGTCAGAGCCTAGGCGTCCTCGTTATCACTTCCTACCAGGCTGCTATCAGTGGAGTCCACTCGTTCCTCCTGTTGCTCTGAGGACTGCGGTTCTGTTTGCTGGGGTTCTGTGGCGCTGGTGGACTCGCTGGGTTCTGTGTTGCTCTCTGCTGGTTTGTCGCTGCTGTTTTTCTGCATTTCCTTATCTGCTCCGTCCAAGAACGTAGACCAACCTTTGAGCCGCTCCTCGCGCTCACGCGACGTCTCTTCAACCTGCATAAACACGACACCGAATCCATCAGAGCAAAACGTTCATCTCAGTCCTCAACGTGTGTTTTTCTATTCATCTGGGATTTTTTTCAGTTGCTTTTTTTATAAGAATGAACAAAAATGAACAAAGATTTATCAGACAGACTGCAGCGTCTTGCCAACAATGTAACAGATTGGATGAAAAGGACATTTAAAAGAATCTCTTCCCCATTCTTAACTCTTTCACAGCCACAGCTTATCTTCCAAGATTTCTCTGCATCCATCAAATCTGATCAGCTGCTGTCCCAGAATGATACTGGGTAATGTGCAAAGAGGTAGCTACTAAGACAGTTTGCTGCAATGGGCTTTATTTGGAGGAAGCAGAGTAAAGGGGGCTCAAAACAAAACAAACCACTTTACACCTATGCATTACTTTGTATTGTTCCATTGCAAAATGTAAAGCAAAATGTATATTTGTAATGTGGCAAATTGTGGAGAGGTTCAACTATTTGCAAGGCTCTGATGTCAACATGAAAAAATCTCACAGCTGTCAAATATTCAAACTGCTGCAGACACAACATGATCAAGATCCGATTATTTGAAAAGACAAAAGAAAATGAAAAATAGCATTTTATATGAAAAATGAGAATTATGATAAAAACTCTTCTATAACACAAAAGGTGTGATAAAAGTGATGAAAAATGTCAAATCTGACCTGATAGTCTGTGGTTCCGTCCCAGAGCTGCGCAGACAGCTGCCGTCCTCCAAACCAGCGGCCGTTAAATGAGAGAATACAAGCATCGGCTTGTTCCGGTTCCTTAAACGCGACGGAGGCAACACCGTCCGGATGTCTCTGCACCAAAAACACTCTGTGACCACTGTTTTTGTTTTTCTGTATGACTGAATTAATCCAAAGCTTTAAACTATTGATGAAACTCACATCAAACAGGATGACTTTCTTGACTTCACCAAACTTCTCACACTCTGTCCGTAGATCGTCGCGGTACTCATTCAGCACCAGCGGGTCTTCCTGAAACAGACCGCAGACATGTTTCCAACAAACTCAATAACAAAGGAACATATATGTGAGTGTGTGAAAGTATTTATTTTCTGCACCTCAAAGTCACTGGGATGAAACATGTTTCTGATGATGACAACTTTTTCGTGCCTCTTCCTGAGTTCTCCTTGCTTCTCGGGCCTCCAGTCCAGCTGTCTGTTTGGACCAAACAAGAACTCAAGTCATCCTGGATTTATCTAAGAATGCTTACAGTAAATGTGCACAGATATAATATGCTAACATACTAAAACTCACTAACTCTAATATTTAAATATTCTACGGTTAAAAGTGCTATAATATCAGCCGAACTGACGCAGAGCACCAAAATGCAGACTCTCAATGCAAGAAGTTCAATAAAGAGAACGATTGAATTTACTTCTGTTGCTGGTGCAGCTTTTTTCTGTAATCTTTGCTTTTCTTCTTCTTCTTGCTGGCATCATACTGGCCCTTTAGCTCAAAGCGAGCTGCTTCCACATGGAGTTTATAACCTCTGACCTCTGACTCATCGATCAGACGTACAGCCAGAGCCACCGACTCTTTCTGCAGACACAGATTAACAGAAAAGTTGGGTGTTAAAGGACCAACACATCACTGTACATTAACTGTATTGACCAGCGAACCAGAAACAATGAGCTCCATGTATTTTTTTTACTGAATAAGTATCAACCAGTTGTACAGATTTTGTTCTGCTTTTTATTGATTGTAACAGTTAAAAAACATCTTTGTGCTGCAGGGTGAGCTTTACTTTACATGAACAAGCGTAGATAGAGATGCACAGACTAACCTTGAGGTAGCAGCAGAGGCCATCGCCTTTCAGGTTCCCGTCTTTGTCCTTGTACAGTTTCACTTTGTACTCTTCGGTGATGGGGTCCCGCATCACGATGCCGCACTTGGACATCAGCTCGGCAAACTCATCAGGGCTGATATCGAGAGGCAGACCTGAGGAGGAAGAAGAAAAGGCCGAAGGTTAGAGCACGAAAGTGACAGCAAACAGAGATAGCAGCTCTATATTTGAAGGTACCAACCTGATACATAGACATTTGTGTTTTTGTCCTCTTCGATATCAAACCATCCTACAATTACAGGGAAAAATGTTCTTTTAAAACAAGAAGTGATTCTGATCAAAAGACAAGCAAAATAACTAAAAATAACAGTTTTATCTCAGTGTAAGCTGGGGAAGTCAGCAGGCTGTACCTGGCTCTGCTTTCCTTTTCTCCCCTTTCTGCTTGGCTTCTTTAGCAGAGCTCTCTTGCTGCTCCGTGGCAGGAGATGGGGCAGGATTGGCTGATTTCTCCTTTTCTGGCAGCTTGCTGTTCGATTCCGGAGCCACAGGTTCAGAACCGCTCTGCGCCACGTTCTTGGCACCTGGATCTCCTTCCTCAGTAAAGCCGTAGTTCGCCTGGTAGGCTGCGATGAAGTCCTCTGTTATCTAGAGAAACAAGGCAGACCTGCTTAACACTAAAAGAAATCTGAGGCAAAATGTTTTGTGGAGAATTTCAAATACTCAAAGTAGCATTTTGAGAAACAAAGAAATTAAAGAAAACGCCAAAGACATGAGCATTCAGTGCTTTTACATGTTTAATCTTTTATCACTTTTGGTGTAGATCTATTTCTGATGGTTTGCAATAGAAAAAATATTATGATATTATGAGGCTGACATGGGTTGGTATGAGAGTCCTCCGCTAATAAAACACCAAAGTACAGTTTTACGATCTCACAATAAATTCAAACAAAAATTAACAACATGACGTAATTTCTTTAACCTAAAAATAAAAAAGCAATAAGTATTCAGACTACTGCAAAGACAAATCAACATATTAATCAGTGGTTAAAAATGTTTTGTAAAGCAGATAGAGCAGACACATTACAATATGCCTCCATATTAGATCATGTAATTTTTTTTGTCACGTCAATTTAAAACCCACACAAAAGCCATCAAAAATGTTCCAAATCTCATACCCATGCCCATTTGGACTAGTATAAAAAAGTAATGTGTAAAACTTTGGGGATAGTTGACTTTATATTACAAAATCAACAAAAAGGGCACTAAATATGACTTCAAATTGTCAATAACGGAGAACTGAAACGAAGAGTGCAGCAAAACAGCATCAAACATAATCTTAATGTATAATGTTCTTTTGGTTTAACTGTATTTTCTTTGTGTATAACTTTTTTTTTTTTATTACGTCCCATAAAGTCAAACTCCACTCAATCTTTCAGTGCAGACACACAGGTCGTACCTTGGGGAACCAGGCTTTTTTTTCATGGTCCCAGTCATACACAGTCCCGTCCACTGGATCAGTGTAGGTGTACGGATCCGAGCCGTCTGCATTTCTCTGTCCGTACAGCTCCTGCATTCGCAGCTGCTCCACAAACTCCTTGTTGGCATCCGATTCCCCGCTCATCTGAAGCCAGAGAGGGAGATGTTAGATCACACAGCTCAGTTTGCACGCCCATAATATTAGTTCATAATATTATTCATAATATTAGTTTTCAAAAGGACTTCAAATAATTGCGAATGCAATAGAGTAAAAAAAAACATAGAAGAAAGTGAAGAGGGACATTTAGTCGTTTTAGAATACATTCTTTATATTTACTTGGAAAAGAGTATAAAGTGAAGTCCATACCATATCCTATCACAAGCCAACAAGACAGACATTCATAAACGACTAAGTCATAAAAGTCTATTTTAAGCAAATTAAGTGAGCTAAATGGCAGTTTTATACAAGTAAAAGCATGACATTATCAAATTCTTTCTAACACTATTGTAATAAATTGCTTGACATTGGGATTATTTACTTGTTTATGTTTCATTATCTATGATCAACAAGAGTAAAATGGATCGTGTTAGCCGATTTAGCTAACGGTTACCTTTAAAAACAAATAGTCAAAGCACTCTTCACTCCAGTTGTTACAAAAAACAAGATAATAAATCCCCCCGATGAGATGTCGTTACTGGTATAACTCAGTTGTTTTAAGTGCACTGAGAAAAAAATAATAAAATGTATATTTTATTGCCAAACGAACTAAATTTTTACTCCCAGCTCGCGTTTGTACTCATTGCGCGACGACGCTTGAATGAAACGTTTCCGAGGTCAGAGTCCAAATGCGCATGTGCCAAAAGCTAATACACGTTCGATTTGTATTATTTCACCTACCTGTTGTTCTAAACTGATCCCAAAACGTGCAACGACTCCACCCGCGGCTCAGCGATAGATATTAATCGAGCGCACACTTCGTTGTACGTCAAACGGTAGCAGTTCAGTTAGCTTGCTAACAGGTAAACAAAACTGGTTAGTAATGGCAGAGAACAGCGGTAATATTAACGTCAATCCAGCCAACCTTCCTCCCGGAGATCCGCAGCTCATCGCTATGATTGTGGAGCATCTGAAGAACCGAGGGCTTTTTGACGAATTTCGCCGGGACTGTTTAGCTGATGTCGACACGAAGGTATCCAGCCTCTTTGCTTAGACAGATTCTTTGTTATAACTTTGGTGAATATAAAACATGGCATTGATTTCAAAATGGCCTTGTTTGCACCTCTTCTGAATGATCTAACCGAGTTTTGTTGCAATCGTTTTCAGCCCGCCTACCAGAACCTGCGGCAAAAAGTTGACAACTTTGTGTCGTCGCACCTGAGTACGCAGGAGTGGAACCCGTCCATCAATAAGAACCAGATGAGAAACGGACTCAGGCAAAGTGTTGTTCAGTGAGTTGTACAGAAAATACTCTAATTTATTTACTAGCTCAATAATGAGCACAGATCTGTTTTGCAGTATTGAATGTTCTTCATCAGTCTCTCTTCCTAATCGAATAGAAAATTACAAAAACAGTTTAGAAATCCCTCATCTATGTCATAAACTGTCTAACTTTCTCAAGTTTGAACAAAGTTTACTCAAGTAAGAGCAGCGACACTTCATAATAAAATTACTCAAGTAAAACTTAAAAGTACAACGTAGTAAAAATACTCCTAAAAGTACATTTTTTTCAAAAAAGTTACTCAAATAAATGCAACTGAGTAGATGTAACTAGTTATTACCTAACTCTTCACAACACTGATGAGTGCTGTGAATGGATAGAACATGTTATGTTCACTGATCAGGGGAAAAAATATTATTTTTCTGTTTTTGATCTTCCGGTCAACTTATTTCTCCGAACATCTGTACAGGACGCTATTGGATTGTAACAGAACATGTTTGACTATCTCTAAATAAGTTCTCCTCTTTCCTTTTAGATCAGGTATGCTGGAGTCTGGCGTGGACAGAATAATAACTCAGGTCGTGGATCCCAAGATGAACCACACATTCAGGCCTCAAATAGAGACCGCCGTTCATGAATTCCTCTCCTTAGACGGGAAAGAAGAGAGCAGCTCAAGTCTGAATCCTGCGCCATGTGAACCAACGGAATCTCAGGAGCCCCCTGGTGTCTCCGGCCCCAAAACCCCCTGAGAGGCTCTCTACAAGCTGATTTAAATTGAAAGGACAGCATTGGTTTTGAAATGGAGTTAAGAAATCTCCCTTTCTTGCTGAAGATGCACATACTGGACGTTGCTGGATGGTGAATCTGTAAAACTGCGTTGAAAGTTGCGGCATGGAGCCATTAAAGGATGAGGAGTTTAATAAAAAGGTTTTATGACTGCACACAGCTGCAGCTAAAAAGGCTGTATGATGCAAGTGCTTCTGCTCTGCCTTTTGGATTTTCTGTTTTTTTGTTTTCTTTTCTAGTACAATCTTTATGTGAAATTACACATATTTTTGACTGTATGTGTATATATAGTTTTTCCAAATCTGAGCAACTCAGATTGTATGTTAACACTGCAATATGTAACTTTTATTAAAAAATATAAAACATTTTTACATATTTGTTAAAATTATGTCATGACAGTATAAGACGGATAATCTATGAAAAAAAATCTAATTCTTCTGCCTTCTCCCAGTGCTCCCAGTACTAACTGCCCAGCACTAGCTACACCACTAAGTAAAAAACAACCAATCAGAGGAAAGAGGAGGGTCTTAGTGCTGTTAATCACTCTCTTGCTGTTGGTTGTTTTTGACCGGGGTCATGCATTTCTTCAGACAGCTCAGGGAGGGAGTTGATCTTTTCACAGATTATCTGTCTCATATTAAACTGTCAATGCATGGAGACAGTTTTAACAAATATGGAAAAACATTCTTTAAAAGTTACATACTGCTGCTTTGAGGCATTTTCTAGCCATGTAGGAGCATTGATGCAGACAAAATGTGATTGTTTTGCTGTTTGGATAATGAGAATAAAAAGATTATTAAGAAAACAGTTTCAAAGTCATACAGACATTACCTTCTTTATCCAAGTGTGGACATTTCTCATTACAGTGCCTCATGTTTTCTTTTGCTCTTTGGATTTAGCTTGTAGTATTGATCAAATGTACTGAGAAAATGTGGCTCTGCATTTTATTGTTCCACCTCCAAACTTGTCAGATTGTTGGAGTAACAGGTAAAATAAGAACCTGAACATCTTTCTATACTCATCTCTTTATTTTAAACGTTCCTCCTCATGATTATCCATGAGAAGGAAAAAAAACTTAACAAAAATGCACTCCATTCACTTTTCTGGCTTAGAACGTAATTAAGTTTTACACTAGGTGGCGATATTGTGCTTTGTTTTATAATATCATAGAGACAGTCAACGACTGATAATCATGGATAATATCCTGCCAAATCAATTCTCCAGATTTCACTAGCATAAATATGCAGTGACATACACAATGTCTTTTTAGCTTTAAATCCATTCAGTTGTTGCTTCATGCAGATTTCCAGCTATAGTTTCAGATGAATGTAATATGGAAATAAAATGGGATAAAAATAAACAAGATGCAATAGAAAATGAAGAACCATATCTACAGAGGCTGTTGTGAAATGCAAAATAGATTTTACTCAATTTGAACATGCTATATGGATGCAATTAAGAAATATATTTTTAAATGAAAACCCAATTTTTTTGAAAAACATGGGGTTGTTAGATGAAGACTACTCTTATGAATGAAGATTTTCTTGATTTTGAGTAATATGTTAGATCCTTACACAACAGTGTTATTAGCTTCAACTTGGGTTGTAAGATAACACAAGTTATCTTTGCTGCTTTATGGATTATTTCTATCTCTCCTTATCTGGGTGGGTTTGGAGTTATGGTATCATCATTCCACTTTTAGAAAATGTATTGAAAAATGCTTCATTAGATATTTAAAGCCATGTATTTATAAAAGTATTAAATTACACACAAGTGCCATAGTTAGGTGACTTCAGAAGGCAATTGTTCTACTGGATTTTATTTATGGGTATTAGAGTAAAGGGAGGCTGAATACAGATAACTAAAAAAATGTTTTTATAAAAATTTTTGAAAACCAAGACTCCATTTTATAATTATGTGCTGCTTCTTGTCAGTCTATCTCATAAAAGTGCTATAAAATATATTGAAGTTTGGGGCTTTGACATGACAAAATGTTAAAAGTTCAAAGACCATAAATACTTTTGTAAAGTAAATATATATCATTCTAATGGTACTGCTGATGTTATATTTTTTCTCTTTGTAATATCTAAACTGTTAAATCATCATGTGTAAGTATGTTTAATTCTGCATTTGATCATACAGCAAAATGTTACTGCAGATCTTCCTCCTTAGATACAGAGCAGATACTTGTGAGTCTCTTCAGCGTCTGCACAAACATACAGAGACTGGAGCTGGAGCGCTGCTCTCATTATAGCAGCATGTGGGAGGACAGGAAGGCCACACATGTGCACTGTTTGCAGAGTCTCACTGCATTCATATACTACTTAGCAGTGTGTGTTCAGTGAGAGGTCGTTGAAAGGTTGTTTGAATGAAGCTGTGGGATTTTGTTTTGAAGAGGGACGAGATGGAACAAGCAAAAAAGAAATGTTTTTCCCCAACTGGGCCCCTGAATGAACACAGACATAAACACACTCTGTCCCACTACCTTGACCTCTCACTGCAACACACAGATACAAACATACACACATGTGTTTGTCCTTGGACTACATTTAGTGAAGATGAAGTAGCAGAAGAGTAAGATGACGTATTTGTTTGGTTCTCGTAGCTGATAGCAGTTGGTGATAAGTCCCTTTTCTGTAAACCAAACATCAGATTCCATGGCTGGAAAAAGGAAAACGCAAAACAAAAAGCAAGATTGTAAAATCTGAGTTAACATAAGGCAAGAAAAAAAGAAAGAAAGAAACAAGACAAAACAGGACAGACAAATAAACATGGTGTGGGAGGGAGATTGCAGTCATAACATCTGATAATTTGCTGATGGTTTTAGAGTTGGTCTCGATTGCTTCTGTATGTTACAGCTCATTTCTGCTGTTTACAAGAAGGTAACACTGACATTTAATATGAAGAATACAGTACTAACCTAAATGCACTAATCTCTGGAACCTTTTTACATTAGATCTGCTCAAAGTATAGATTATTTTTTTAAAAACACTCCTTAAGACTCACTTCTACTCACTGGCCTTTGATTCTTGGTAAAATTGATAATTTGAGTCTGGTTTTGGGCTTTATGCTTTGCTTTGGTGAAAAATATCTATCAATGTTTTGTGTGCTTGCTTTTAGCACTTTGGTGCTGGCCTTGTTGATATAAAGTGTGACATAAATCAAAGTGGCATTGACATAAATCTTCACCACGAAGCAGAGTGTTATATAAATGACTGTTTATTGTTGGCAATATTCGTGACCTGTGTGGCACCAATAGCTCTCAGAATAAAAGTCATGTCTGCTGAGCCCTGGATTTTAAAACAAAATTGCGTAACATGGTATAATTTAATTTAATTGAACAGAAAAGCCTAAATTATTTCTACTTCTGGGCATAAGTGGCTGGTTAAGCTTAGTTTAACCAAGCTATCTGCTGAGCTCTGTTATCACCTGTTTTACAAGTCAGTCACAGAATTATACAGCAAGTTTAAGCTTGTAAGATCAGATATTAACACTGAACTGAGATATCACTGCAATGTTTTATTTGTTATAGGTTTAAAAAAGCAATAGTTGACAGAGACTGGGAGCTGCTTCAAAATTATTCCTGATAACCAGGTGGTGATTCAAAGCCAAACCAAACTTATTGTTGCACAGCAAGAATGAAAAATAAATTTAGAGATTTAAAATGTTGGCTCCTCTTGTCCATCTTTATCCAGAGCTATGCTGCTGTTAGCCCGGCAGAAAGCTGCAGAAACGAACCACCTCTGAGCTCCCACTGATCATTCATAAATCACAAGTGGAGACAGCGTTATCCCGCGCAGCTGTGAGTTTATTAAAGAAAAATACAGCTGGCAGCAAAGGACACAGGAGTTCTCGTGCAGCATCAACACCAGCACAAAGCAGATAATCTGCTTTAGGTGTTGGTTGAACTGTGTAATGATCTTGTTGTTGGCTGAGTAAATGCTTCAAACTGAAATCATTAGTTTCACCCTCTTTTATCGTCTCATCTGAAACTATTTTTGAGTGTTCTTTATTCTTGCAAATCCTACACCTGGCAAACCATACATCACTATGCTGACCGGGGAGCCAGTTTCCCTCTAGCGGGCCTGTGAATAACTTGCTGGGATGAAACAGAGGAGGTGAAAAGTTTCTGAGTAAACAGCTTTAAATCTTCATAGAAACTGCAAAGTGTCTGGAAGGATTTTTGATGAGGAAGAAATCATTTGTTGATATTTGCGATACATCTTGTCCTGCCATCAAGTGTTATAAAAACATATCTTAACCTGAACTTAATCTTAAAAGTTCTGAATTCTATCTCATTTATCCATTATGTTCCAACAATTAGATTTTAGATTTGTGTCATTTAACTTCTTATTTGACAATCAAGTATTATTGCCATAAATAAGAGTGTGACTTAATGATATGTAAAATCGGCCTGCCATACACCATCAAGCGTTACCTCTCTGCTAGTCCTACGTTTCTTTGTGCACGTATCCTTCCGGCTTGGAGAGCAGCTGTAAACCCTCATTCAAAGTGGTTTTGAATGTTTGACCTTCACGCTCCCCCACAGTGCGTGATGTCAGAAGAATTTCACTTTTCGGGAATCATTAATATGTATTTTTATTCTGCCTTTTTGTCATCATCATCATCCATTTAGCAGGTTAAAAGTGTGATGGACAATTATATGGGATGCATTTTGCCCACTGTGGTTCATTTACTGATAACATGATAAACTCTCGACTCTACATGTGCTGCGCGTTCACGGTGCTGCGCTGTGATTGGCGAAGACGCATGCTCCGTTCAGTCCGGTGAACGCGCGGCGCTCCTGCGGGTTCATATACCCGCGTTTCTCTGCCGCACTAAACTGACCACACTCCTGCAAACAAACACAGTCTAGTAAAGCTATCGGGAAAATAATAATAATAATAACAATAAAAGATGATGGTGAATGTGTCTGCTGCGATGTTTCTGCTGCTGGGCTGTAATCATCTGCTGGCCATGGAGCTGCATGATCATATCCTGGAGAAACAAGGGAGCCAAGTCAAAAAGCGCCTCTCCCTTCAGAGCACAGGTGAGTTCACACCGCGAAGTTATATTTTAGTGAAAATGTTCACCTTTGGATTTGCCATTTGAATGCTGCTTCTTGATGTGCATGAAGTGCTCTCTGATCCATGTGCTCATTATCATAGCTTCTCCTGCTTTAAAATGATGTGACTGCTAAGTCAGTGAGCAACCAGGGATCTGAAACCTTAGACTGGCTCTTTATATTCAGCTCCGGGCTTCAGTGACTCCATCCTGCCCAGGATCGTTCCCTCTACACCAGGTGTCTCCACTGCACCACAACCGGCTGTATTTTAACTAAAACCTCAACCAGACATAGACAGAAAAGTCTTTTTAACAAGTACTTGTGTTTAAGCATTGAAGATTGCAACACAAAATATGAAAATAAGTCATTTACC
>NW_015113377.1:274517-328616 GCF_001443285.1 Poecilia latipinna
TTCACCATAACCTGGGTTCTCTGCGTCATCTCCTCACCACTTCAACCCCACCTTATGACAGTAATGAAACAAATTATAGTCTTTCTCTACGTTTTGTTGTTTGCCATGTAACAATGAAAAGCAAAGTATTATCAAAACCTCTTCAAACATCTAAGCATAGATATCTGAGCTTATATGGTGTTAAATTTGACATACAGTTTGTTGTACTAATGCATATTACAGCACAGTTATAGGTAGTCTATACATCAGCAGTTATGAACTGATTTATTGTAGACTTAATATGTCCTCTACCCAATAAATCCATATTGTTCCCAAAAAAATCGACTATAAATCTATAATTTAAGAGTTTTATACGGAAGCATAAGTGGAGGAAAACCTGATCCCAATATAACTGCTTAATACTGTAATCGCAAAATCAATCAGCATTTTCTCTTCATTTTTCTTATTCACGTTATCACTACCTATCCCTGAGAACATTAGCATCACCGTCTCGAAAAACTATATTTGATGTTGGCGTCAAAGGCAGTTAAAGTCCATCCCAGTTGGCAGATGTATTACTAGCATGCAGAGTGTGAAGGCACTGGACTTGAAATATATTAACTCACCAAGTATTGCATTGCAAATATCCATTTTGCAACTTGCAAAAGTATTCATACCTTTTGAACTTCTCCATATTTTGTCACATTACAGCCATAGACATAAATATATTTCATTGGAATTTAATGTTATATACAACTGTGAAGTCGAAAGAAACGTATACATGATTCAAAACTCAAATAAAAATTGAAAAGTGCAGAGGGCAAAAACATTCAGACCCCTTTTCTGTGAGAGCAATCATTTGCCGTCAGAAGTTGGCTGATGATTGCTAATGACTATAGAGTCCAGCTGTGTGTAATCTAATCTCAGTTCAAATCCAGCTGCTCTGGGACGCCTCAGAAGTTATGACAATACTGGGGAGCAATCAGCATCATGAAGTCCTAGGAACACACCAGACAAGCCAGAGATAAAGTTATGGAGAAGTTTAAAGCAGATTCAGGCTATAAGAATACTTCCCAAGCTTTGAACATCTCATGGAGCGTTGTTCAATCCATCATCCGGAAATGGAAAGAGTATGGCACAACTATAAACCTACCTATATATATTCATGTTTGTGGTTGTAATGTAACAAACACAGCTAATTTCAAGGGTACAAATGCTTTTGCAAATCACTGTATTTATATATATTGCCAAGAAATCAAATGGCAGCCGGAAAGTGAAAACTAGAGTTGCACAAAAAACTATGTATATATATAGATATATTCCCCTTTTCTTTTGTGTGCAGCTCTAGTTCTCATTTTCTTCCTGACATCTGATTTCTTGGCAGCCCTTTTCATTTTTCTACTTTCTCCACCCTTTCTGCTCCAACCAACTGCTCAAAATGTCCAAATTAGCCCTTGAGCACATCCCGTTCTGCAGGAACTTGTTGGGTTCTTGCCCTTGCTGAGTGACTTTAGATCTCTGTCGTCGTGCTGATCTCACTGTGTCTTTTCTCTCTGCCTAAGCTGAAATCCAGAGCTGCCTGGTGAGTTCAGGGGATGTCGGCTGTGGGATGTTTCAGTGTTTCAGCAATAACTCCTGTGAGATCCAGGGCCTCCACCATATATGCCTCACTCTGCTACACAACGCAGGACGCTATAACTCCCAGGTGGGAATCTGACTGAGCTCATGTCACGCTCTCAGACACACAAGTGAAAGTCATCTGCTCGCCATCACAGCCCTCCGCACTCACAGACGGACTGAAATTAAGTTCAACTTCAGGCAGGAGTTAGAGAAAGCAGATCTGGATACACGTTTTTATTTCATTTAATCCCATCAGTCGTTAAGGTCGTTTGTTAGGAATGTTTGTTGTATAAAGAGCAGGGTATGGTTGTGGATGGTAGCATTGGTTACAGAACGATCTGAGAGGGCATCTGAAATGGGAGAAGGAACAGTATGTCCACTTTACTAGAATAGAAATCTACAAGAAAGGGAAGCAAGTTCTTCTTGTCCTCGGAGTGATGAGGAGCAGTAGATGATGTTCTTTCTGCGTATCTTTTTCAGACGTATTCAAAACAACAGCTAGAGGAGATCTGTTGGGAAAAAAAAACAGTATTTCTGTATATCAGCTATGTGTTGTTTATAAATTTCATTCAAGTCTACGATCCGATTAAATTACACACAACAGCTGTTGTTTTTATGTCTCTCATGAACACACCAGGTCATTGTGCATGAAGCAAGCAGGGTTTTACACAAATGATTAATTTCTCCTGAAACTATTTAGAATCAGGTGTGAGAGTTAAGAAAATGAACCTGAGTGAAGTTGGGCCCCTACATTCTTCAGATCAAAGGAAGGTGGTGCCAAATATTTGTGCTGCAAAAAATTTTTGCATCAATAAATGTTTCCAGAGCAAGCCCCCCCACATTTAGAAAATCAAGCACATTTGGTGTCAATCAAACTTGCTACAAAAATTTTAGCTGCACAAACAGCACAATTAATTAACAAAACAAATTTCTGCGCAAACGTTTGACGTTAATTCAAAGAACTTCATTCCATTTAGCTACAAATGTATTTGCTACAAACAGAATAATGAATAGAAATCGGACTTGCCCATCTAGACACTGCAATTAAATTCCATTTTTCCTTGCAAATTTCACCAAACTGCGGATTCGGTGCTGCATCAAATTCTTCATCCAGTATTTGTGTTAAATCTTCCAGTGTGGTTGTGTTGGTCACTCCGACTCTGGGTGCAACAAACAAATGTGGCACCATTTAAGGTGGACTAAGCAGCATAAGATGTATTGCTACAACTAAAAAACCACAAATGTCCTTCTTACTTTTTCTGCCTGTCATGTCATGTTTGTCTCCTCCAGGGTAAGTCGTACGTGAAGGACGCTCTTCGATGCGTCGCGTTGGGTCTGCGGCAGCGTTTCAGCTGCGTGAGCCGGCGTTGCTCTGCGGTGAAGGAGATGGTGTTCTCGCTCCAGAGAGAGTGCTACTCCACACACAATCTCTGCCTGGCTGTGCAGGATCACCTGGACACCATGGGGAACCTGGTCCAGTTCCAACTCATGTTTCCTGCAGGGTGAGAAAGGCACGCTCATTCATTACAGCTTCTTTGAGCATGAAAAACACTTCATCATTTTAGGAGGGGTTGGAATCATTTTGTTAATCCTAATGGCCCTAAAACAGGAAAGCTTTAGATTGAAACAACTACAGATTGCATCAGTGAACTTTGAAAATATCTGGTTTCCGCAGTTTGAAGTTGCAACAGGACAAAATGTTGAAGCTCTGGGGGTTTGAATACATTTGAGGTTTGATCCCAGTCCTGATTTTAATCTAAAATTAATTAATTTTATTAGTTAAGACTTTCCACGAGGTGCTTCCGTCTTTTCATCAATAGAAATTTTGGTAACACTTCATTGAAGGGGTGTGCATAAGACTGACATAACAATGTCACGAACATAAAGGAGTCTTTATGAACGTTTATGACTGGGGTCATGAAATGTCATTCGGTAAGTAATGACACTTTTAATGCAAAAGGACTTTTAATGCCAGTATTAATGGGACTTTGCATTAAAATATCAAAATTGACACTATTAATGGATGTTTAATGCAACTTTTAGACCAACTTTGCATTAAAAATGTCATTATTTACTAGATAACACTTCATGACAACAGCAAAAAGCATTTATAAAGCCTCCTTCATGTTCATGACAGGTTTTATGCCAGTCTTATGCACACCCCTTCATATGAAATGTTACAGAAAGTTCCTGCCGAAAAATATTTCCTGTTTATTTTATTCTGTTGGATTTTTTATTTTAAAAGCATTATGGCCTTCTGTGGAGGAAGGATCGTCTTTGAGCGTTTTCTCTGTGAATAAATTCCCAACAGGCCGTATGTTGAGCTGATGAACTTCCTGCTGAAGTGTGGAGACAAGATCAGGTCCTGGGTCGGACAGCGACTTCGGGGGCAGTGTGAGCAACACTGGGGGGCGCTCTGCAGCACCTTCACCAACATCTGCCCCCTCGGTCAGTCCGATGCTCCGGGGCTTCCCACCAGCCCAGCGCCCTCCATCCCTGGACCGGTTGCCCCCACTGACCCCCTGCAGCAGCCAACCAGAGAGGTCGAACTAGAGGACGTGACCCCTGATTGGTCGACAGACAATGCTACCCAATCCGAACTCTTAGCATCCTGAACTGTCTTATGAAAAGTTACACAAGGTGCACACAGGGTAAACCAACATTAAGCACTTATATTACCAGTAGAATAAGTAAAAGATGTAGAGTTAGACGAGTTTTCTGTGTAGTGTTGCCAGTGAATGCAAAAGCAGCAATACTTATTCAGTGTGTGGGTGTTTTTGTTTTGTGGAGATTAATATTTTCTCTGAACATATACAGGATGAAAAGCCATTAATCTACCTCACATCAATATTACATTTCATCAGAGGGAAACGCTCATAACACGTTCAGCTCATGTGCGTCTGATGGCTTTAAGACAGAATTAAACATTTTTTAGTCTGTTTTGGTTTTTATCGTGTTGTGCATCATGCATATAGTTAAAGAATAAGCTTCAATAATCTACCTTAAACTCGTAATAATCTCAAAGACATCTGAAGTTACACAATCTGTTTTATACAACTGTTTTGCTCAGGCCATTTTCTTTATTTATAGAGTCACAAAGCAGATGGCTCTAAGTGCATCTAGAGGCAAAGATGCCAAGAAAGTCCAGCATACTGAAGTAATTAGGTCTATTTTTGTGTCTGAGTCCAAACTGGTGGTGCTGAAGAGTTCAGAGATATAAAACAGTGTTTTGCTTGTTATTGCAACTCAAAACACTAAAAACATCTAAAAAGAAGAATCCTGTGAGACGGTGCTTTTAAAACCAGCAAATGATGATGTACCTTGTAAAAAATTACAAATCCCAAACAACAGTTTTAAGCACAATTTTAATAGTTTAAATAGAAAATATTTTTGACATAAATAAAAAGCAGACCTTATTGTGAGCGAATATTTTTCTTTAATTGGTTTAAAACTCTGATTTCAGCACACGGTGTCTGTTCCTGTGTAATGAAAACAGTTCTTGTTTTTGAGAATGCAACAGTGTTTGCTTTGACTGTAAGCTACATAAATATAAATAAATATGGGCAGACTTTCACCAAAGTGCATGCATGTCTAATTTATGTAAAAATATCTGAAAGCACAAATGAAGAAAACATTTAGTCATTTTGCTGATAATCTAACCCAAATAAGCATAGAGTTAGTCTGAAATTATTTATACCACAGGCAGATTTAAGATTTTCTTAATTCAATCATTTGTTTATGACGGGAAATCTCACCCGAATCTCCCAAATATCCATCTTGTTTTTCTCAAGGCTTATTTTGACCCTTCAACATAAATCAGCAGAAAAGCCTTTATTGGCGTTACAATTAAACTACTCTTATAATTGCTGGCAATATGTTATAAATAGTATTTTAACCCTTTAGAGCTTGTAAAACACTTTCGTTTATTGCACCATCTGTAGATTCTCTATTATGTTCAAGTCACGACTTGGAAACATTATTACTTACAGACCAAAACCAATGCTGAAGGAATTTGTTTGAGCTACAACATGTAATTTCTCTTTGAAATAAAACAAAAGTTTAAACATTGTAGCACTTTGCTTCCATGTCTTTTTAATTCCTCCTGCATAGATGTTAAAAACTAGAAATGTAAATGAGCAAAAAACATTTGTACAACATGTTTCTGCCTAAGTTTGACAAATCACGACACATGATGGAAACCCTCCATGTTTGTTCCTGAAGCTCCTTTCACAAGACTTTCCTGTGATGTGAAATAATGTCAAAACATTATTGTGGAGATTTTTTTGTCTTATTAAAACGAAGGAAGAAAGGCACATCTTGTGGAGTTAACATTCACCTTTGGACCAGTTAGCCAGAAAACTCACATGAAAACATCCAGGAACAAACTGAAGTCATTACATTCTGTTGCAGATGCCAACCAAATTTTAGCTTTTCTTTCTTTCTAATTTGAAGAATGTCTAAATGTCCCAACAGTTACTCCAGTAAGTCCAGACATTGTTAACAATCAGGCAGTGTGCAGCTCTAGTCCTCACGTTCACAACTAACCTCCTGCATCCTAAGCAAGGTAACATCTCTTATATTCCTTCTTCTCTAACCAGGTAGTTTCTGCTCTGCTGTTCCTCGTCTTACAATCCCTGCAGGGATCTCGTCACGAGGCAGATGCAGAGCCAGCCGGCTCATTAAATGAAGGGGATGAGGCGTTTCTTAAGGATGTAGAGGACGGTGGCAAAGAAAAGCGCTAAAGCCAAGAAGATGAGCAGCTTGTCTGTGAGCTCCCTGCGGTTGTACTTCAGAATCAGTTTCCTCCCCAGGTGGATGGTTCCCGTCATGGTTTTGAACTCCTCGTTGGCTTCCTGCACTGTTTTAGAGGAGGTGGCTGCCATGACAATCAAAGAGGAGAGGGATGAGTGATCAATAAGCTGGACGACACACAAATTCATAAAAAGATGGGGGTTTTTAAAAAAAATGTTTCTTTACCCAGAGTGCCAATGGTGTCCTCGCTCTGCTTCACCTGCTCTGACATCATCCTGCTGATGGACATCAGACTCTCTGTGATGTTGCTGCTGCTTTCCACTAAACTTTCTTTGGTCACTTTCCTGACATAAAGACACACACAGGCCACAGCAGGGAATCAATCAATCCAGTTTATTTGTATAACACATTTCAGCATCAATGGGTTCAAGGTGCCTTACAGAATAAAAACACAAAATTACTAATTTATAAAGAAAACACGATACAGTCAACAATTTGATGAGTATCATCACTAAAATAATATTAATAATATTGATATTATTGTACACAATAACATCAACTATGTTATTATGTATAATCAATTAAATGCATCTCTAAACAGGTGGGCTTTTAGTCTAGATTCATGACTTTAACAGCACATTTTCTAGGAAAAATGAAGTTTGGAGTGGAAATGCTGCATTTCCATCAACCCCCCTGTGAAAAGTGGTGATGGCAGCATCATGCTGTGAGAATGCATCTCTTCAGGAGTTAATTAAAGGAAACCAAAGAAGAAAACCTGTTAGAAATAGAGCTGCAACCAACGACTATTCTGATGATTAATTGGATTGAAAAAAAATAAAAAACATTATGCAGATTTTTTACTTGACAACTTAAACTTATATTATACAACATTAGAAATAGAGTTTTAAAAATACAAACAATTCAATTTGTTTTCAAATGAGAAAGTAAACAATTCTGGCCTATAATGCAACAACATAGCATTCCTTTAGTGAACACTTGATCATTTGTAGCAAAGGATGAATCTGCAGCTAAAGAAACAGCTCTGCCCTTTCTGCCTTTCTTAGCATCAATAACATCAGGGCTAATCTCTTCACTATGTTTTCAATTATTATTATTATTATTTTTTATCTTACATAAAAAAAATTGCATTTTTTTAAAATTTTGGTTTCATTACAGCTCTAAATGTCTTTTTTTAGTCTGCATTCTCCGTTTAACAATTAAAGTGCAAATTTAGTTAATTATTTCAATTGATTCATAACCATTAATCTAACTAATTGTTTCAGTCCTAGTGAGAACCAACCATGTAAACACACACACACAAGCACACACACAGACAGCGCGTAATGGTTTCAGTCAAAACACATTTATGTCCAGACATAAATTCACCTGAGAACCTGAAACAAGATTTAAAGCTCAGGTGCTTTTTATAGTCTGACTGAGCTATTCGCATAAAAGAAGAGGCATTTAAGAGACATACCACAAGAGGCTCGTAAATACAAAGGCAGCAAAAATGGTTCCAGAGCAGACTGAACTCAAAGAGACTTTTTCAGCAATGTGTTGGTCCATTACATTGAATTAAATCCCAATAGCACACACTGTTGTTTATAGCTTTACAAATGAGCAATTAATGGAGAACGACCAGATCTGAAAATGAAGTATTGCTCACCTCACTGTCTAATACGAGGAACAAGCCTGAACAGAAACTTTGCAAAGTAAAACCTTGCAAACAATTTTAGGGAATAGGCACCAGCTGCTGGTCTAACGAACCTCCATAAAGCAGGAGGTTTAGCAGCTCGGTCCTCTGAGGCAGTCAGGCATGTGTTTAACACATTGCTAAGGAGGAAAGGCATCCGCAGTGTGATTAGAGATCTTTTACTGTTTTGTAGAAAGAGCTTCAATTAACAACAAAATGCTCAGCGACCAGGTTTGGCACTTCGAAAGCCTCAGCAGAACTTTACTGACCTCTGTCTGGTGCTCGGGCTTTCTCCTCCCTGCAAAAGCTCGTCTTTTTCCATGTTGTCTATGGCGAGTTTACAGGCCAGGTTGGCTTTCCGCCATGCGGTCTGGTTGCTGGAACCCACAAAAATATCAGAACTAACTTAGAATACTGTAAGTGGTGTCTTAGATTTATTTACCTTAAGCAGTTCCTGTGAATCCTTCTAATTTGAATTTACTGTAATTAAATACAACTGTCAGGTAGGTAATATGAAAACTGCAAAAACCGGATGGATGGATACATTGAACAACCAAGTTTAAAAGCCTGATGTTTCATTTGATTGATTTTTTTATCTGCCCCTCGAAGCTTAGTGCTTCCATTTACAACAGTCACATATACAAGTCTAGAAAAAAATAAGAGACCACTTAAAATGATCAGTTTCTCTGATTTTACTTTTTACAGGTATATGTTTGAGTAAAATGAACTTTGTTCTTTTATTCTATGAACATCTGACAACATGTCTCTGAAATTCCAAACAAAAATTTTGTATTTGTTTGCAGAAAATGAGAAATGGGCAAAATAAGGAAAAGATGCAGTGCTTTCAGACCTCAAATAAAGCAAAGAAAACAAGTTCGTAATAATTTAGGAACAATAATACTAAAGTTTTAATTCAGGAAGAGTTCAGATATTCGGTGGAATAACTACGAGGTTTTCAGTGGAGTTCAGTGCAATGGACTCTTCATTTTTTCCAGAGCTGTAATTATATATTATTTTGTCATTAAAAGTTATATGCAATAAGAATTACTGACAGAGTGAAACATTCATGTGTTTGTGTCCAGACACCTCAGCATTTGGCGTCGCTGGCTCTCCGTCTCCATGAGGATGGACAGTCTGTTGGATTGTGTGTCTTGCTCCTGAGCCATCTGCTCCAGATCCTGACAGCAGCAAAAACATGGCTTCCCTTGACACATTTCCATTTCTAAAGTAAGAAGTTCCAACACAGTTTGTATGTGGGGCAAAGACCTGACCTGTATCCTGAGCCGCAGCTTGTTGAATTTCTCTTTGACCCGAGAGTTGAGCTCTGCGAGAGCAGAATGAGGTCCAGGACAATTAATGATGTCCTGCAGATACAGAAAAACATAAAGGTGCAAAGATAACAGCCTGTGAACGCAGAAAGGTTAAATTATACATGTGAAGTTTAAAATGTTTCTGTGAGCAGAATGACAAGATTATAGCTTGTCACAAATTCTGGCTGTCATAAATCTTAAACCAACCAACATTTTTTTTTAAATATAACTTTCAAAGGGGGCAGTGATTTCAACCTAGAAATGTATTTTTTTTTTCATTCTTTTAACACATACTTGGAGTGTTACTATGTTGTTTTGATTTTTTCATGTATGTTTAAGAAATCCATTAATCTTCAGTGGCAACCATTTGGGTGAGCCTAAACATAGTTACTTGATTGTAGTGTAAAACAGAAGTATGTGCCTGGAAAATATATAATAAAAGTTTAAATCTACAACTAGAGCTCCACATAATAGTTAATACTAGTAATCATTGCACTTATAATCTGTGCAATATTGTAAACACAAAGAATGTTGAAGATTATTTATAATTCTTTCACATTAATGAAGAGGAAAATGTTTATTGGTATTGAGTCAAACCATTTTTATAATTTTTGACCAGTTTTTTTTTTTTTTTTTGCATCTTTCCACTTGTATTTTGATTATTAATCATAATATGTCCCCAGTATTTGATGTTCGAAGACATTCTTCACATAACCATGATCTCTTGCGTGTTATTCTTTGGTCTTTTCAGATATTTTCTTTATTATTTTATATTTTAAACTAAAAAGTGTTGGTTGGTTGGTTGGTTGGTTGGAGTGTTAGGGGGAGACAGATGTTGCTTTAAAAGTTGTCAGAAAGCTTTCGCAAAAAAAAAAAAAGAAATAATCAATAAAATAGAATAAAAAAATAAGCTCATTTCATGTGGTGACGAAACAGCGGAACAGAAAATTATTATTATTAAAACAAAAAGACAAATATGATATGATTGAAGTTATTCCAACTAACTGATGCTAAGCTAACTTCAATGGTCAACATTTAGCACCACCTGTGTGCGTTTCATGTCAACTTCTCCCAGTAACACATGAAAATCACCATAAACAACAACTGAGCTCTTACCTGAGTGAGAGCCTTTATCTCCAGGTCGTATTTTATTATTTCTTGTCCGCAAATTCGGACGTTTACGTCCTCCGAGGACGCCATTGCTATTTTGATACGGAAAGCTGCAGGGCTTAAAAGAGACCAATCCGCTTTAGGCGAAGCTATAATCTAATTGGCTGAGGCCGTTTCGGTCTTCCTGTAATTATAAAATATCTAATTTTGAAGTAGATTTCTGAGTGGTTGGAGTATTGTTTCATGTGCTTTAAAAAATAATTAGAGCGGTAAATATAGGGGGGGAGAGGAAAAAATGCATTTAGAAATCTCTTAAAAATGTTTAGCATCTGTTGCTTATCAAGATAAAACTTTTATTATACCTCTAGAAATTTATTACATGGCTGCCAGCAAACATTAAACCCATAGGAAGCAGTTGTTAGCAGCAACTTTCTTTCTTTCTTTCCATAAATCAAAATAACAAAAACAATAACGGTAAATTGTGCTATAAATTATTCAGCAGATAATTGCTCTTTGTCTGTTTAGTTTATTCACTAGTAATGTTTGTGGACCTGAAGATGTTCAGGTTCGTCAGATAAACAACCACTATTTTAAACCCTTCTTTATTAATCTGCTCATAAATGACACCGAATACCATAAATAATACTGTATTTGTTAAGTATAAAACTAAAGAAGATTGCTACTACAGGAGTGATGCATTTAAATGCTCTCTTCCACTTCAAAAAACTATGATACTGTAAAATGGTTTTGATCTGCCACTATGTATGTTAATCAGCACAAAGGGGCCAAAACTTAAAAAATAAATAAATAAAAGTATAGTAATGCCAGGCTAGGTTTTTTTTTATTAATATTTTTCCTGTACGTTGGCTGCTTTTTCATTTTTTTTCTGTTTGTAGCTGTCAATTTTAGTGAAAATTATGTTCTTTATGTAAAAAAAAAAAAGCCTATTACAAATTTATAATTATTCCTGTTTTGTCTTATTGCTTAATATAAAGAAACTAGAAGTGGCTCTGAATTTTCACAGTGCTTGTGAAAGTCCACAAGTCTTTTAGTTGTAGAAAATATTGCTCCCTGCCCTGGGCAGAATGGACTGAGCAAAAAAATTATCTACCATCTCCTCTCCGAAATGAGTTTTCTTTTAACTACACACTTAGAAGTAAGTGTGTCCAAGGATGAATAATTTATCAGAAGGTGGTAAATCCATGGATTATAAGGACTCTGAAGTGTATACAGTTCATATCCTGACACAGACAGGTCAAACCTGATATGGATTATTTTATGCTCTACAGACTTATATTCAAACTTATATTCTATACTTTAAATTACTCTTGAAAACATGTTGGTTTTTTTTACCATCTTGACTAATAATTTGAAGCAGGAAACAACCAAATGTCACTCAGATTTGCACGTATGCAAACCTTAGAAGTGTAAAGATTGTATATGCATTGACAATCAAATGTCTATAAAAACTACACTCATGATTCAGATTGTACAGTTAAATAGGTGAATAAATAAAATTCTGCATTCACCCTTTGTGAAAACTTATAAAATATTTGAAATATAATATAAATAACAATAGACTGAAGTTGGACAACCCTGCATTAGAAGAAACGTCGCCTAAGCATAATCATGCATAATCTGCATGTGCTGGTCTGTATTTGAATGTATTTTTAATGCACCTTATATCAATTCAGACCCAGTGCCTTTTAGACACTTTGTAAAACTTTGTTTTGCACTACAGCAGTTCCTTGGACAGATAAAATGTCAAAATAAGAACGAAACAGGAGTCAGAGTGGGGTGCTAATGGTTTTTATTGTTTTGATATTAAAATCAATAAACATAATCAGACTAACGTGGTTACAAGCAGAGCTGCAGTACCAACACCCGGCTGATACATGACAGAAAAGAAAGAATGATTTAACACAAAGTTAGAAAAAATAAAGAGGCACAAGAACACAACAGAGATTCAGGGCAGGTGTCTGACAAAAACTGTCAAACTGAAACAGAATGGGCCATTACAGTACAAACCGAGAAAAAAAAAAGTCTTACGTTTCCATGCCTGTGCATAAAGCCACCAACTGTGCCTCCAAAAACAAATGCAATGTAAAAGAAAAACGTTAAACCAAAAGTATAAACCCAGCACAACATTTATTATATAACATAAATATAACACATGTCAAGATATTGTATTTAAACAGGCATATATGTGAACTACAAATATAGACGTCATTGCTAAAGAGAGGATCAAGTTAGTTTCAGCAGGATACACGTTCTGCAGGTTTTGCTTCTTTACCAAATTAGAATCACCAAGAGATCTATTACAGAGCACTTAGCAATGAAGTTCAGCCTTCCTACAGAAACTGGGGAGAGGAACACACACAGGACTAACTACAGAAAGATCCCATGCTGTTGATCTAGTAGAATAAGGTACCATACAAGACCAGAAGCATCATAACAATGGCATGTGGAGCTCAGGATGGCCGATACCTTCCACATCCTCTCCAAATGTTTGGGCTTGTATGGATTTCCTACTAAAAATTGACGTACTGTCTGCTCTTATTCTTAGAAACAGAAGAAAATAAACAGAACAGATGCTTTACTTTAAGAGAAGCATTTTTCTTTTTTGTTGAACGTCTCTCGTGTGTTTTGGCAAGTCTGGAAGGAGATGTAAATCACTGCAGTGTTGGTTTGTAAGATTGGCGAGTGTAAAAGTAGATAGTTTTGCTGTTATTGTCAAAGATGGGTAGTTTTTTGCTTTAGTTAAATCAGTCTGCAGAAGAGGAGATGAACCCCTCCCGTATTTATTCACTCCAAGGGAAGGTGAGGGGTCTCTGCCCACCAGCCTTTCGTGGCCCCTTACTAATCTCCGGGGCTACGAGACAAGACACTGCAAACCAAGCCCTTCTTCAAAAGAAAGCAAATAGAGTTTAAGAAATAATTTCAACAAAACAAAAAACAACAACAACAGGGAACGTGGTAAAAATCTCAACATTTCCACTGAAGTTCTTTTAACGGCAAGTGAGCCATCTTCTAAGGTGAGCGCTAAAAGTTGGTTTAGCTTGATGTAACCTTTGGACCGCATCGAACCTTTAACAACAATTCATGAGTTTCACAGGCAGAAATTTATCACCACTCTGTGAAATATTATTCAGGGAAACTTGCATATCATTTGTAAATAAAGAAAAGTGGTTTATCACCAACTTTAAACTGAGGGTCAAAAGGTGCTTCTTTATATATTAAAGCTATTTAACTCTTTAACTTGAATTGATTTATTTCAGTCATTCAAGTCCTTCGAAAGTGCAAAGGAATAAAAATATCCTCACAAAGGTAGTTTGCAAGGAAATCTTGTCTGGAGAATTTAATACTCTGGTTACAAATGGTGGTTGGGATCTCAATATGAGTCTTAATAATAAGCATCAATCAAATTGATTGCTGTTTGCATATTTTCACTTTGATCGGTGAAAGAGATTACCGTACAAATGAGTTATTCCAGGTTAAAGACTTACTTATTTGTTTAGGCTGTTTGCAATTTGTCCCTTTCACAATTTGTATGTGAAAAACTATTTTATAGTCATGGACGTAACTACAGCATCTCAATTTATTTATCTCAGTAGTTAAAATGTCAATAGTAGAGATAAATAATCATAAAAGTAATTAAAACTCATCTTTAGTTGAATATTATTTTCTAAAAGACTATTTTTCTTTTTTTTTTTTTACACATTTTTGCGTCTTACATTGTGCACTTGTTGAAACTGATTTTTAGGAATGGTTATTTTTTCAGCTTTGTGAAATAAGAACAGGTCTACTAATAAATAACAAATCCTAACTGATTATAGATACGAATCTATCAATTTTACCATGATTGGCAGGTCAACTTCTGAATCTTTAGATATTTTCTATCCATTAAAGCATTAAGAAGCTGAATGCAGCAGATTTTGGTCTAAAACACACATCAACCACAGATGCACTTTTGGAAGAGTTTGGTATAAAAACATTTAAAAAAAATAGTCTAAAGCATAAATGTGAAACATTTAAAAACATTTTAAAAAAATAGTCTAAAGCATAAATGTGATTATCCTTACCAGAAAATATGCTCTGTGCTATAGATGTTATCAAAATAGGAAAAAAAAGAATTGGTGTAGATTGGAAAATGCCTAATCGATTGCTGATTTATTGAATTTTTGCCACTAATTTCCCAGAAATTAAGTTTGAGAAGTCATTCTGGTTTCATTGTGATTTGCACCTGTGAATCTCAAGATGTGTGTCTGACTTTCTATTCTCAGTGGAAATACTTTAAAATCTCAATTTAATCATATTTGTCTCATTGCATTTTAAATTACAGGCCTTCACAAATAAATATCTCATATTATAAACACTGGGAGTGGGGGGAAATATAAAATATAATTTAAAACAATATAAACATTTGACAGAGTTAGCATAAATATCAAACTATAATATTAACGACAGAAAGGTTTAAACATATTAGCAAGAGTAGCCACATAAAAATATAACATTCGAGATCTTTCTCTATCATAATGACCAGAGTCTCCCTTTGAGCTTCCAAACATATACGAAGAAGAAAGAAATAAAATCTCCAGACACTCTTTCATCTGTCTGTGTGATCCTGCTGAGGAAGACGAGTCTACATTCATCAGCAAAGCAGCAGCGGAGGAGTTTTACCTCGCTATGTCAGCGTACAGCAGTCAGACACACCAGACTGACCGGAGTCATCAACAGAAGGAATAATATGGCTAAAATTCAACACAGCCATGTTACTGTAGCACCCAGCCAGGGACAGATTATAGCACCACAGTTTACCCCCATGCTCAGTTTATCGCTTCATCCGCAACCTGCGACTCAGTGCCAACACTGACTTCACGGAGGGGTCTGGCACTTCATTATAGCAAAGTTAAAAAATGGAAAGTGTTCTTTTTTTTATTGGTTTTCTTTCTTTTCTTTTTTTTTTTTTTTTTTTTTACTGTCACATAAAGGTCTCAAGAGGCAGCAACACAGTGCACCACGTCAAAACCTCAGAAGAAGAAGAATGCATTGATATTGACCAGGTAAAAAGCAGGCCCCGAGTCTCCCTCTGTCACTGACACAGTGGAAGCTTGCTCTTCTCTACACAAACACACCAGCAGTGATAGCAGCAGCAGCCAATACAGCGTACGATATTGTGGCGTAGTGGGCAGAGAAAGAGTTTCAAAAAAATAGAACTGGGTTTCCCAAAACAACATCGGGTTCCACTATAATACTAAAGGGAAATACCGTCAGAAAGTAATGCAACGTCGGGAGAGAGAACCTGTTTAAATCTGCTGCTAACGGTTGATTACACTGTAAAATGTGTGGAAGTTAGATAAAGCAAGGTTTTCAGTTTATTTTTGTATTTCAAGTTTAAGTTTTGGAAAACCCAGTCCATTGTTTCTGTGGGGAAATCCCCTCCAGACTGACAGAAGGTGCAGATTTGTGTTTTATATATTTGATTAAGGCACCTGGTTCAGCAGGCATCATAATTCAAAATATTGTCTTTTCTCTGTAAGTGTAAAAACCAAGGGCAAGGTGAGTAATGCTTTTGGTCTTTTGACTATCACAGGAAAAATATACAAGGAAAAAAAAAAGAAAACAAGGAGGGGCATGTAGGGCAAATATACTGGAAATCTGTCATAAACATCCTCAAGCCTCTTTGTGCTCATTCAATAGCAGCAAGTACAAAATCAAATCACTGAGAGTACAGAGAGCCCCAAAAAGCCATGCAACAACTTTGTGACAATGAAATCCATTTCTTATGTCCAAATCATTTCCCAAATCTGCAAGGAAATTAAAATGCAACAAATTCTCTCAGCTTAATGCAAGAAGTTACCCAGCAAACACACAAGCCTTGCTGCTTCTCATTCTGGGAAGAACAGGGAACGTCAGTGACACAACCTCAAAACCTGAGGCGATTTTACAAAAATAGGGTTGTACGTTGAAACAAAACAGAATATATTTGAAATGATACAAACAAAACTGGAAGCCAGACTTTTGGGTCATGACAATACAGCCAACAGTTGGGAGTCAAATGAACCCATTATATAAACATTTTGGATAACACTTATTTTATGGATGCTACACTAAGAAGTTTCCAAGAAAAAAAAACACTAGTTGTATGTAATTTGATACCAGTTAAGGAATAAAAAGAGGAAACAGTGCAACAAGCTGTAAAAACACTGACTATCAATTGAAACTGCTTTTGCAAGCAGCTTTTCAGACGTTATTTTAATTAAAAGTTCTTTGCTGCCTTCCTTCAGGCTTAAAAAATGACAGCACAAGTTGGGATCAGTAGAGTAAGTTGTTCCTAGCTACAATAAAACATGCTAATCACACTATGTCTTGGAATAAAATACAAATGCTGGTAAAAGCGTGCTTATTAAGTTTTTTAAATAAATAAGTATATCATTGCATGAGAGAACTGAGGATTTTGGAAAGATTGATGTGACTTGGCAGTTCATCAAATGTTACACTCCACCTTATTTCCTTATTTTTACTATTAAAATAATATGAATATTTTTTTTGTCACTGCAGCAAGTTGTAAACAAACAATTTTATTAAATGACTCATTTATTACAGTTTTCTAGACATTAGCTGTCATTTTTACCTTCCTATAAGCCTGAAGATATTATCAGAGTTAATAAGGTAGTAAGTTGTTGGCTGGAAAAAATGCTAATGCCGTAATATATTTAATTAATTAACACAAGCAAAGTAGATTAAAGAAACTTTCAGTAGCTTTAAATAGAGCTAAATACATTCAAATGCAGCTGTAGATTTAAAATTCAATATTTCAAATTTTAAAAAGCGTTTTAAGTGCAGTAACTTTATAACAATAGCAAGATGCAAAGAAATCAACAATATAGCAAGTGAAGTGGTCATAAATGTTTATATTTATTTTTTATACAACTTTCATTAAACACCATTTTTTTCTTTACACTAATTTCAGAACTACAAATCCTAATTGTTGTTAGCTACTGTGATAAATGTTCATAGTGCTGTGTGTCTTACAAAATAGATAAATTATATAATTCACAAGTACATAAAATAAACTTAAATTCACTTTAATACAGGTACATGTGAGGTTTCTGAATTTTGAGGTTGGACAAGGTTTGCATAGCTTTGCAAGTTATTAAAATTCAAATCTTCCCATTTCAAAAGGATAAAATTACTACAAAAAAATAGTGTGGAGCATAAATTCAAAATTTGGTTTTTTTTAAATCACTACTTTAAAGACTATATTAAGATTTTATTAAATGAAACAGCAGAATTAAAAATGTTTTCATTAGATGACATTTGTTGCCACGGTTTAAGCTAGCATGAATCTAACCTCAGTGCTAACAAGCTAGCATGTTGCCAGGTTTTGTAAGACATAATCTTTAAATTGTTTTAAAATACAAAGTTTCAATTAAGCCAAAGTTTTAATTTTAGACTGTTTTTTTGTTTTGTTTAGGTAATTTGGTGCTAAGACTTTGTATTTTTTTCCCATTAATTCCTAAAGTCTGTTACAACTTATGCTATCCTTTAAGCACCTGGAGTCAGCAGTAATGGATAAAAAAATTAGAGAGATACCTACAAATTACGTATTTTAAAAAGTTATCTCAAGTCTTCCAATCCATGTATTTATCTTGCTTGTGAAAAAATTCAATTATATTATATTTACCATAACTATCAAGTCCAAATTATTACTATAAATAAGTACACTGCTAATATCCTCAAAGGACTTGTATGAAATATAGTCCTTCATCTGGTATGGTATTAATAATTTAACTGAACAATCAATGAGTCTATACTGTGAAAAAGATGGAAACTTCTCTGAAATTATATGATCTGACAATGTATATCACTGAAATAATATACATTTTTTATTTGATTATGGCTAGTTTTGTCAAGCCCAAGAAACTGGCTTTTACAAAAGAAGTCATGCTATGCTGAGCAACATTTCTAACACAAGTCAATAACAGAAACTCCTGCTGTTCAGAGAAAGAACCCATGTGAATCTTCTTCTTACTGGTCCAACAGCAAAATCCCACCATTTACAGAAAACTAATGGAAACACTTGGAGTGGGGGAGGGAGGGCAGCACTTCTTGGATGACCAAACATTATCAGCACCATGTGACAAACCCCAGTTGGATCACAGCTGGACATCAGAGTCGAATCCTTCATGAAGGGAACATGTTGCAGATTCAATTTTTTTGTTTGTTTTAAATGTTTGTGTCAAAGTCTGTTGGCCTTTGTTTTGACTTTGTGTACAGAGCATTGCACCATAGTGATTGACATTGATAATTCAGAACACAGAGACAGACAATATATTTTTTGTACAGAGTAAAGAATGGCGACAATAACTGGAATACATAAATATATTTTTCTTTCGATTTTATACGTCATCACATGTCAGATAGAAGAACAGTATTACCCTGATTTGCTGAAGAAGAGCTTTATGGTATCCACATAGCTTTTATTGAACAAGAGTAGCACAAAGTTACACACTCTATTAGCTTAATAGTTACTGTATAGGATTTTTTTTTTTAGAACTAAAAAGAATAAGGAATAGTTTTACTGGCGTGGATTCTCACTCATTTCCTTGACTATTAAAATGCCACAGAGTCTCTTGGTTTGAATGTAAAGTTGCACAGCTTGCGCCTATCATGTTAAATGTAAAAACCTGTGAGGACTCTCTTAAAAATACAGCCTCGTGATCGACAGCAAAACATGCGCGCCTTTAATGTCGGCCGGCCATCAACCAGCGGCCCTTTAACCACTGTTGGCCCCCTGACAGACCTGGCATCGGGTCACAGCTGGAAAAAGGCTTCGAACACCGTCACAAAAGACACACGAGTCCAGAAGTCCAGACTTCTGAAGCCAGTTTCCAGCTATGGATCGCCACGTCTGCTACTTCAGTCAAGGTTGTTTTGAGCCAATAAGGCTGAATGGTTTTTTTTTGTTTTTTTTTTACCAGACTGGCAGAACAATGTTAGAAACCCGAGGCATGTCCTTTTAGCTACAAACATGTCTGCCATGTTGTTATTTTTGTTTGTGTGAAGTTATTTCAGAAGGCAATAAGTGTCCGGATTGAGTCTCCACTTGTAATTGGCTTGCCATACAGTACAGTGATATAGTAATATCCCCTAAGGCGGCCCGGAAAAACACCTTTGGAGCGAGCTCTTCCCAGCCGCCCAAGGCTAAACCCCCTCCTCCTTAAGTCACAAGTAGAAATCAGTTTACAAATGATAACAATATAGCTCTCTGAAGAAATGTGTCTACACTGTACATCGCCCTGAAGAGGAAGCCAAAGCAGAATCAGTTTTTCCATAGGAAACCTCTACTGAAGGCAAATGAATCATGACGCCAAGGGGGTCAGCATCAGAATCAAACGTAGGGGCCCTGGAATCAAAACCCTCTTTTTTTTCATTTTGTTTTGTTTAAGACCACAAACATACCATAACTCCCTGACCAGGAAATAGACCGATCCTGTCAAGACACTGCACTTCCTGAAAGCCAAGCAATGATGCTCTCTTCCTCCCTCTGAACACCTCATATCATTTCATGGCTCAAGAAAATTTGTAGATCTAACCCCCGTCAGGCCACACACGTATATTACTTGCTAGTTCATAGACCTAGCTGTGTCAGGTAATAGACTCATCCGAGCAAGTAGTCATCAAGTACACTTGCAGCATTCACACGAGGCCGTTTAGCAGCAAATGGAAGAAAAAAAAAACATTTCTTTTTGTTTGTTTTTTCATTTTTTTGGACAAAGTGCTGTTGTCTTTTTAAACATATAACATAATCTATACATATAACTAACATTTAGAAGATACATATTAACTCATAGCTTATTTACAAAATATATAACTACTAAGAAAATAACTATGGACGGAAAGGGGAGAGCAAGTCTTTAAGCTACAACTAGTCAAAGAAGTCAAATGTGAATATTGGAAACTTATCATTCTAGTTTCAAAAAAGAAGCACCATTTCTCCCTTTTTAGACAGAAAAGGAAATTAGCTATTACCCAATCATGAAATACACACAGAGGAACGCTCACAGTCATTAGAAAATGCTCTGGAAATAACTTTTGATCTTCACACTGCCCTGGAATAAAAACAAACTCATTCATGAATTCATTTTGAGTCCTAAAATTTGATTATGGTTAATTTGAGGATAATTAGTTGTTCGGTGAAACAGGTGGAAATAAAAATTTGATGTGGGAGAGTGCATGGTGTGGCATAAGCAGTGCAATATGTACTTGTAAGTAGCTAATTTTGATGCAATAACGAAAGGCGAGGCATACAGGTCAACAACGCAGCTCGAAAGGTAACAATCCCAGGAATGCAAATGTCCCGTAATTTAACGATTGATTCTGAAACAAGAAGCACAAAGAAACTTAAGTACCTGATTTTTAATCTGACTGAGCTCAGCCTATAGAAAACACCCTTTTTATTCCTGTCACTGAATGCACCATAACTAAAAACAACGTTCTGCAAACCGCAACACTCATCAGTGGGGAAGTTCTTACCGAGCGAAGAAGACTCAAAGTTGTCTATTTTTGAATGACTGAGCTGTTAAAGAATAAAGTATTTTCTACAGAGAAATGTTGGCAGTTCATTCAGAGAGTTAGGCATTGTCATGTTGCACTTTGGGGAGTTTTGTGTCTCACTGAAGTGGCAAATTAGCATAGAGCAGATTTTAGTAGATAACAAGAAGGCGCTTTGGAGTACTGCAAAGTTTCACTCTTTGTTTGTGAGCTTCCAGCTTCTCTATGATGAAACATGTTGGATTGGAAAATGTTGGGAATTTGTCAGAGATTAGGTAAGGATCCAGATGTTCTAGTGGAAAACACAAAGACTGCTGCTCAAATCTAGGAATGCTAACTGCTGGAAAATGTCAATCTCATCATCATTTTGTCTTTGTTCTAAAATAGTGACTCATTTCTCACACACAGTGTAAGATTATTACTCTTATAAGGCCATAAAATGCTTTGAATGCTGATAATTATAGATCTCAATTAGAAATATCAGCAGGTAGAGGTTTGGGTGAAAATCAGTCCCAAATCTTTTATTGGTGCGTCTCTGCTAAAATGTAAAAGCTGCTGATTCCAGGTCAGTGTGAAGCATCTTTTTGAGCCGCAAGACAAAAACAGTCTGTCCTCCATCTTCCGGCAGACCGTTCTAATGACGGCGGCTTTATGCCACATCGTGTCTGAAATTATCCAGTCCTCGCTCTCTTTCACACAGTCAGTGAAGGAGATTATTCGATCAGCCCGTCTCTTCTTTTTCTCCATAACTAATTCTCTGACCTATGAATACCTAAAAACCAAAAAGCAAGACTAAGAAGCAGCTTAAATACAAAAATATACTGTTTTTTGTTTGTTTTTTTTCTCTAGCTTTTTAAATGCAAGGACAGACTTCAGAAATGTGACATGCTTGAAAACAAATCACTGTCATGAAAAGTGGCATTTCATAACTCATAGATGTAGCATTAATGCTTCTATGTACAGTACTTTAAAACACAACTCAGATAATATTCTGCTTGTGAACTAGACCTTGACTACATACAGAAATCAAACAAGTGACACAGGAATATTTTGGTTATTTCAGGGAACATCTTGACAAGCAAAAAAAAAAAATAATATTAACTTAGCTTATCTACTAGCTGAGCGCTTGTTTTTTTTTTTGTTTGTTTGTTTGTTTTTGTTTCCTAACTAGCGCCATTAACACACTTAGCATGTGCAGGGAGGAATCAGATCAGGAATGAATGCTTCCTAAGCAACAAAAGAAATCTACAGGAAAAAGCCCACGTTGCAGGGGACACAAATGAATGTTCCTTTTCTGTACAGAATTGGACCCAAACTAATTTCACAGTTCTATGAAGTTCCCTGACCCTCCCACATTTCTTACATTCAATACGGCGTCAGGTAAGCTGTGCAAAACCTTACTTTAACTGGCTGGTCGCCATTTTCGTTGCATGTGTCTTTGGTACAAAAAACAATCAAAATATAGTGTGCAAATATTTGTTGTAACCCTAAAGGAAAAATATCTGTTAACCCGCCCATCCCGCCCCTCCCAGGCCCCTAAAGACAAGAGTACCAAAAACCGAAAGGAATCTATTGCAGAGCCCTCCTATATACACAGACTCTGTGGCATCACGCAACAAGAGCTTCCATTTGTTTATGTACATTCAGAATATCTTTAAACAACTTGTGTCCATCCTCTCGTTCCCTAACAACCTTCTCTCCAAAGCTGGAGCTCGAGTCCGTCTCTAACACACACTCATTCAGACTTAAAGAGACACACACATACATATACAAGGCACAATGAATAGAACTCTGATCAAACACTAGTATGAACACATCAAACTGTCACCACCACGCTGCCTGGTCAACTTTACTGTACAAAAAAGGGAGGAGCTGATGCCTGGGAGACACTTCTATATACAGTTTCCTGGAGGAGATGGATTGCTGTTCATGTCATCTTTATCACCATCCTCATCATCGTTTCCCAGTCCAGTTATAACCACCAGAAAGCCCCAAAAAGCACCATGCTACATGCATTTCCAATTCAGGTTGTGAACCACTTCCTGTTGATTAAGGTTACACGTCGAACCAGCAGGATGTGTGATCGCTTGAATCTTCCACTGCATTTTTTTTTTGTTTCATATCTTGCGCTAATAGGCTAAGCCTGTTTTTGCAAGCAGTTGAGTTGATTGGCAAACAGGGGATGGCGGGAATTTATTTAGGCCTTCAGTACTAAATATTTCCTGCCACCCTGCTTTTTTCTCCTCTGCAGCTTTCTGGGCTACCAGAGCCATTTTTGTAAAAGTGCTTCAGTGAAGGGGTCAATTTAACATCCTGGAACTTCTTTTCTTGTTGTTTTTTTTCTCTCTTTTTTTTTTTTTTTTTGCTTTTTGGGATAAAGCTCCTTGTATAAATGATAACTTATGCTTCATCAATCTGTGATTGTTTCTGGCATGTAACAAGATTTCCTCTGTCTTTATGACCACCTCAAACAAAGTCTTCCAGTGGTTATGCTCGTTTGAGCTCCAGTCTCAGTCCCTAAAGCCTGCAGCAGGCGACGGCACACTCATCTAACAATCACCAGTGGATTTAAGAACATGCTGCTCCAGACACACCAAACCATCACTTGCTTTTCAACGTGCTTCTCCCAACAGCCGGCCACCATGGTTGGGGAGACAGTGATGTACTGACGCTGCGCGCGGCGTGCAGAGACGGAAAAGCCGGGGTTCGTGCCTTACAGCTGCACGGCAAAGACAAGCACACGTACGGGGAGGTGGTGTGTGTGTTTGAGTGACTGGCGATGAGTGTTTACTCTGAGCTGGAGGGGCATGCAGAGGGAGGATAGTTACAACGGACAGCACGGTGGTAATATGGAGTCCACTCTTCTCGGTGGACGGAGGGTTTGTCTACATTTTGGAAGTCGGGACTCGCAGGCCGACCAGTCCTCCCGTCGGGTCACCGCGTCCCGTGTTCTCCAAGATCTTGTTGACAAAGTCCGAAGTCTGCCCAGCAACCGGCGATGGCACTAAAGGCAAAAAGAGACGTAAAGTTGTGAAAGTGTATTTTCTCGTATACAGATTTCCTCTGAATGCTTTTTTTTTGGCAGACAGCTGCATCCGAGCATTACAGGAGATCCTCCCTATAAAACTACAAAACTATCACTGCTCCCAACAAAATCCATGTGTTTACATCCTTGCTGGCATTAGAACAATTATTTACTCTGTTTTACTCGTTTTTAAATAACCTGTAGACTTTATTGCAAACAATCTGTTCTCTTTTTAATGTTCAATACACGTCGAAATTATGTCATAATTTTCTACTGAATATTATTATGATTTGGTTATGTATTTATTTCAAACAAACATATTCACATTCACATACTATGATATATATTTAGATAGCAAAATATATATAATTGAAAAGGAGGTAGGCAGAAGCATTTACATGTTTGACCCTCTCTCTTTTCTTTTATAAGTCTTAGTTTACATGTTATTATTAATTTAAAAAAACATAATTATTATTGGGATTCTTGGTATATATGTATGTTTATTACTTTTTGATCTGTTGTGTGCACCTACATACATCGTGATGCTGCTTTTACACTTGAATTATTCACTGTGAGACAATAAAGGCCATTTTTATTCCCATTTCTTATAAATCAGTAAAAGATAACATGAGAAAATACAGGCAGCAGTTTGAAATAATGATTTAATCTCTGAAAGAAATAAAAAGCAATCCAAACCAGCATAAAAATAGAAGCCCTTTGTGAAATATAACTACAATTTTAATTTGCACTTTTCTTTTCTATTATTTTTGAAAAAGTCTTTGAAAAACAATTACAAACTTAGTTCTATGCAATTACTGCAAAACTGATAAACAAATGTTTCTTTAAGGGTACAAAATGGAAGTAAAGATGGACAAAATGGCCAACTGCACACATTTAGAGGTCAGAGAAATCCTGCGATTTCAGATTTCAATCCAAGGGAGTTTAAAATAACATTTTACAGGCACAGTAAAGCTAAACGAGGCCAGAATGTTTAATTCTCACCAAGCGTTTCCTCGATGAGCCGCTCCAGAGTCTCAGTCATGTTGGTTGGGCGCGGAGACGAGTCCTCCACTCGCAGCATTATCTCCTCCTTGATGGCGTTGATCACAAACAGAAGCCGATCTGCACGAGTTCAAGCACAGAAGACATAAAAACTATTCATAACGCTCCTCAGACAATATTTTTATTTCTAGATTAAAAGAGATAAATGTAACAAGAGAAATAAAACGACAACAATCAGAACTAAGAAGGAGGAGATGATTAACTTACCATATTCTGTACTGAGTCCCCAAAGCTTCACTTTGTTTGCTTCATATTGAGCTTTCTTTTTTAAACGGCAAGCCCTAAAATCCCAAACAGATGAAAGTTACTTATCCACATCGCAGCTCTGACTCTAATCGTATGCGTGCAGGATGCCGTACCTGGACGCCAGCTTGTTCTTCTCCTTGCGAGAGCGCGGCCGTGCGGTCAGCGGCAGCTCGCTGACAGGAGTGAGGTCGCTGATCACCTTGTTCAGCTTGCGGAGCTCTGTGCCGATCTGCAGCAGCTTGCGAGGATTGGGAGTCAGGTCTTCCACGTCTGTGCGCCGCGATTTCTTTAGCATGTATTTTCCTTTGTAACAGGAAGCAAAACATAAAAAATCATAACACATTTCAAAGCAGTAAGTATCTATAGACACTAAAGAGAAATTATTACTCAGCATAATGTGTCACTTAGCTATATTTTTTAAGCTATTAATGACTTTTAGAGATGTGCATCACTTGTAAAAATCCTCAAAATAAATTAGAAAGATGTCACAATCTTACACAAAGGATATCAGAAAAAATACAACCTTTATTTGAGTGCATTTATTCATTAGGGAGAAACAGAAAGAACGATAATTTTAATTACTTTTGACACGGTTAAATGTACTGTATTGATTGAGCCAGCTCCAGCAGCAGAAGGATCACGTTACTATTGATCACTGCAAATGTGGCCGTTATGTTTTCTTATTCATGTTGAGCCGCACAATTTATTCATTGATCCCAGAAATTGGAAATTATTGACATATGTGGAGACAAAATACACAACATAAACAAAAATAGAAACAAAATAAAATTTAGATTTCTATACAATAAAACAGAGGCTTTTCAATGTGCATTTTTTAAAAAAAATGTAAATCTAAATATACATTCCTTCCATAAATAAGTTATTATTATTATTCCTATTAAAATAAATACGACTAAAGCATTTTTATTGATACTATTGTGAGTTAATTAAATTGTCGAGGGACTTTTAATTAGAAATCCATGACTTCATGTTTCCCTGCTGTATAAATGGCGTAACTCAGGAAACTCTTTATATTTATTTATAGTAAATATTTAAGATAAAGAGAGATTAATTAATTTCACGCTTGCATTTCCAGATTTATTTAAAATTTCACATGCATATTTGCATTTCCAAAAAAAGTTAATTTTTTATACTCTTTCACATGTGACTTGTTTCTATTGTATTTGATTCATAATGAACATATTCTCTTTAATAACCCTGCATGACATGCAGTGGATATAATAAATAAACGATATAAACAAAAATGACCTGTGTGTCTCTTTTTAATCACAATTTTCAAATGTAGCAAAACTTTAATGGCTTTTTCCCATTTATACAAATCTAATTTCCATAATTCAGCATCATTTAAAGCCAAAAGGTTTGCATGAATACGGATGAAGGGTAATTTTCTTGTGACAGTTTTTCATTTCCCCTGCTATTTAAAAGGATCCTGATCTGGACATGCTGTTGTGCAAACCCATCTGAACAACATACGTCATCAGAGCCTCATTTAAAAGTCTTAGACAAACCTCAAGGACACAATATTATGGAACAAAATCCTATAAAAGGCTCAAATAAAGCTGCTGATTTACCACTCTGTCCTAAAAGAAAGGTTAATGTGGTACAGCTGAATACAGAGTGGATCTCAGCGGTGGACACGTTGCTGTTAAAATACCAGGTGTATGTGATGGAGAAGCTCAGAAACCTCTGCCTAGTGCTGCTTGAGTTTTACATAGAGACATAAATCTATATGTTTTTTCTTCATATGTCTTTGGTAAGTTGTAGGGCTGTGAAGCAGAAACATTTTCTTCTAACAAACTGGATAAAACCTCGCAAAACCCTGAAGGATAATGTTTCATCTTTGATAAGCAGAAAGATTTTCAGAACCAGCAAGTGGTTTCTGAATTGTAAGACAACATCATAAGACTTGCACAGCGGTAAACCCAGCTGACCAAATGTGCTGGAGCTCCACCTCTGTTGCTAGGTAACGAGACTGGGAGATAAATTTCATGTTTGCATCTATATAAATGGCACAATCATCATAAAATTGATTAAAAAAAATTTAAACTGAAAGGTCTGAACGTGATTTGAGAACTAAATCTGACAGAAAACCAAAGCTGTCACTTGACTATTAGTTTAATGCTCACAATTATTTCTCCTCTTTAACGATAACATTCATATTTCAGGATTAATGCTAATTTAAAAAGGTGGGGAAAGTTTTCGTCAGTTTATCGACACCTTTGGGAGCTGCAGTGTGTAGTTTCTATATGTGTGTGTGTGAATACCATGGAGAGGCCCGTTCTTCTGGTACATGTTGCTCGGCAGCGTGTGTCTGTCCCACTCAGAGGGCTTCAGCATCCGCTCCTGCTTGGAGGGGGTGAGCTGCTCACTGTACTCCCAGAAGTAGCGGCGCTTCCCTCTTTTCCGGCTGGAGACTCCAGCTGTCAGGCCTTTAATGTCGTCCATCAGCTCCATGTCACAGCCTGATGGGACAAAGAAACACAAAAATGTTGAAGAAGTTAGACTACACTCCAAAAACACAAAAACTTACCAAGTAATTTTGATCTAGTTTCTGGTGCAAATATCTCAGTTCATTTGAAATAAGACATAACTGACTTACAAGTAACTTTTCAGAAAGATAAAAGCTTGCTTTAAGTCATTAATATTGATGAAAAGCTACTTGTAAGTTAGTTTTGTGTCATTTAAAGTGCACTAAGATATTTGCACTAGAAACTAGATCAAAAATACTTGGTGAGATTTTGTGTGTTTGCAGCAGAAAAATTAAGGAGAAATTAGGTTTTGGAATTCAAGATGGCCTGTACCTGGCTCAGAGAAGGCGTCGCTCATGTCGTCATCCTTGTCTGCTTCGTAGTCTTCATCCTCCTCCTCTTCCTCTTCCTCCTCATTCTCGGAGAGCTCATGCTCACTGCCGAAACCTTCATCGTGGTCTTCATCGTCCAAGTCCAGCCCGTCGCCCTCGTCCTCCTCTGGCTCCTCGTCGTCTTCCTCCTCGTCGTCTTCCTCCAGCTGCATCAGAGCTCGGCTGCGGGTCAGGAACAGAGAGTAGTTGTGTTCTTCCTCCTTGCTCTGCTCCGGATCTTCAACCAAAACCCCGCCGCCGCCTGCGCTGCACGCTCCTGCCACGGCGTCGGACGTGCTGCACACGGTCTGCTTCGCCTCTACCAGCTGGGGAACAGCAGCGGACCTGCCGACGGGCCCCTCCCGCCGCGCCACCCCCTCCGCCTTCAACTCAAAGCCCTCCAGGCTGGCCGAGCCGCTGGGTTGCGGGGTGGCATGGCCCACTGAGATGGCACTTGCTGAAGTGGAGGGCTTCTCGTCTTGAGGCTGGGAGAGAGGCAGCGGCGGATCGGACCTCTCAAAATCCGTCTGGGGCATCGCCTCGCCTTGGGGTCTGGGTCCAGAACTGACGCGAACTTTAGCTTTCCGAACAAAGTCGGCGCTGTGAGACGTCGGAGCGGCCATCTTGGCCCCTCGACCCGGAGGCTTGGGTTGAGCCTGGGCGTGGTCCTGGGCGAGACCGAGCTGGTTCTGGGTTTTAGCCATGGTCTCGGTGCTGGAAGCAACAGGTCGGGTTGCTTTTTGGGAGCTTTCAGGAAAGTCTGCGAAAAGGCTTCTGGAAGGCCGGGATTGGGAAGAGGATGCGGAGCACGGAGACGGCCGCACCGAGCTGACGCCCAGTCCCTGGAGTCTCTTGTTTTGAGAGGGGAGCGGCTGGGATGGGGGCTGGGAGCAAGGAAGCGTCAGGTCGACAGGAGGGTAGAGAGCCTCACAGACGGGCAGAGAGTCCTCGCTGTTGAGCTGAGCCAGCGTCGGGGTCCGACTGATCACCTCCTCATCCTGGTAGGGACTGGAGAAGTCATCCAGTCCAAGAAAGTCCACCTCTTTGGTTCCCCAGATGTCACAGCTGGCCAGCCGTGTGTATCTGTTAGTGACAAAAAACATATAGATGTTTAAACAATGACAGCTCCAGCAAAAAATACCAAAAACAAAACTGGAAAAAAAGACTAAAAAAAACTGGAAACTAGACAAAAATACTTGGTAAGATTTTGTGTTTTTGTTGATTNAAACNCAGCTTTAAGGTTTTTTTTTTCTTTCACACATATATATCTGCTTTACCCAATAATGACCCATCAACAGTGCATCAAACACCATGATAACTTGTCTGAATGTTTACCAAGTCTTGTCTGGACACCCAAAACTGCAGCTGCTCACCTTGTTCTTCTGACCCCGTCTTGGTTTTGGGAATTAGTTTTGCCAGAGTCAGATTTCCGAGAACAGTCGAACGTTTTCATACCACAACATTTCCAAGAAAAGAACAGAACGATCAGATGATTTCTCTGCACTCCTTAGGTGAGTTAGCTAACCCTTCTTGAATGTTTTTCCTCAAAATATTGCGAAAACTGTAGTTGCTTCATTTCACACGATAATTTTTGCAAACTCAGAACACAGCACAGCAGTACTATCAAAAAGCAGCTCAATTATTTTATTGTTCACTTGTTACTCAAAGGATTGTAGCACTTTGATTCAGGACAGACAACAGTTTTGTGATTTTGGCTTTGCACTTTACTAAAATAAATTTTGAAAGTTCAGACTTTCAGCTTTAATTCAGTAAGTTGAACAAAATGACTGCATAAATAGGTGAAGAACTAAAACACTTTTTTAAACACAATCCCTTCATTTCAGGGGCTAAGAAGTACAACTTTCTTCAAATTTTCATGTGGATACCCTCAAATGAAAGCTGAAAGTCTTGACTTCATGTCATGTTCAAATATATAACTAGAACTTAAAGCAAACAGGTAAAAAAGAAACTACCAGCTGTACCGTCCTGCAAGCAGCATATGTTTTCTGTCCAAACAGCCTAATTTTTATAGCAGCTGTCTCACCACACCTAGCATTCAATAAAAGTAGAGAGACAACCTTTCACATTTATTTTTGGAGTAAAACGTAAATCCAATGGTTGCTTGAACTCCAGATAAGCTAAAACAACAAGATGTTTCGTAACTGGGTGACTTCTGACAGTAGTTTTGTTGCACTGCATTTTGTTTAGGGGCACCAGAGTAAAGGAGGTTGGATACAAATGAAGGCCATGTTTCAGATATTCATTTAGAAAATCATCGCTCTTCCATTATACAGTGAATCACTACAAAAAACCCCTAAAATTAGATCAACGTTGATGCAAAAATGACTAACTGTGAAAATATCCAAGGCATATGAATACTTGCTATGATGCGGTATTAAAATAACGGTACCTGGTGAGGTCTTCCCAGTACGAGTCCCACTGTTCGAACGCTGAGCTGCTGTGGACCGTCTCGCACTCGCCGAGGCCCATCAGCTGATCCACGCCTCCCTCCACCTCTTTGCCTCCGTCTCCGACCCCCACGACGCTGTCCCCGCAGGGACTCTGTTGGTGGCTCATGTCTGTGTCCTGCAGACGAAGGAGAGAGAATCAGAGCGAAGGAGGCAGATGGTGAATTAAATCGAAGGTTCTGTTTCAGATGCTGAGGTCTGCTGCACAGTCAGCGTATCTGTTTACTCCCACAGTAACAGCTATGATTAAAAAACTAAGGCTGAATGAGTTATTGTAGAAACCTTTAACTATTCAGAAGTGCTACTGAACAGCAGCGTACAAAGTTCAGGAGGCTCCATGGCTTTTTAATGCAGCTAATCAAAGGTGATATGAAGGAAAAAAACAACTATCTGTCAACTTTTATCTTTTCCAATTAGAAGACACTTAGTTAAACTTTTAACAGTGTCCAAAAATTTTAAACCTATTATTCAGAGGCCTATCACACAAACAAATCTTGCTGGATGATAAATTGTACCAGAAGTTATTGCGATGAAGAATAATGTTGTTATTTTGAGACCATTCACAAGTAATATAATAGTCCTTATAATATCAGAAAACATTGTCAAAAATCAATAAACTTTAAATTCGAATGAACATTTACTGCTGTAACTGAAAGTCATTTTAAATATCCAGAATAAATAAACAAAACAACAGAAACAACAAATAAAATCAATTATGAAGTTTCTGTAAACAAAATTGTTATTCAAAAAAAAAAAAGGACTAGCTGGGACAAAAGCACCAGACTGAGTGTTTTGTCATACAGTTTTTGGAAAAAATGGAAGTCATCATGCTCGGTTTAATTTAGGATGTGATTAATTGATTTATGGCTTATTGCACAGCAGTAATTGTTCAAACAAGCAAAGAACACATAATAAGGTAACCAGAAAACTGATTTTTGAATTACAATCAGCATTTTCCACAAACCAATGCACCTTATGGAAAGAGAGAACTATGCTGACTCTGTGACTGACTTCTTTTTAAAAAGAAAATTGTAGCAATTTTATAACCTGTAACTCAAAACTTTGGCAAACTTCATATGGAAACCCAACTGATTCTTACTGCCAGCTGATTGTCAGAGTTAAACAATTTTATGGCTGTTTAATTCACCTAATCAGGGTTAAAATGGAGGAAAGAAAAACTAACTTTGCCTGCAGTAAACACAAAAATATGTTGGACTTCAAGTCTCTCCTGAACAAGAAATAAATTACGCCCCGGTCTTCAGTCTACTTCGGTCTATATATGACTCATTGTGCTGTCAAATATAGGCAAAAAAAAAATGCAAATAAAAACCATCTAATTTTATTTATGACCATAGAGGTACCAGAATAACTCATACCAGTGTTACTAATAATATATATTTGTAAGATTCATTCATTGAAAGCAACTAAACCTAAAAACAAAATCAATATTCAAGCCTCTGTAAGACACCAGTTAACACGTTGTGGCAAATCTAATTAAGATACCTGGCAAAGCACCGCAGCCAAATCTGCAGTATTTAAATGGGAGGACAGAGCCTGACAGAGGGGTTTAGTTTAAGAAAACTCCATCATTATTATCAATATTAAAAGATAACAGAGTAATATGTGGGGCAGATGGTACATTTGATGAATCTTATTAGCTCAGATAGAGCGGCCCAAACAACAGATGGTAAAGCCACTGTGATCTAACCATCATTAGATCAGTCTGCGGATTAAACAACCACATTAAAGACACCCAATTGTGAATTTCAATGACAGCATTTTTAGGTGCTCAAAGCTCAAATGAAACAACAGCAGATACATTTTTATACAGAAGATTAAAGACGAAACTGATCCTGTTTGTTACAGGGCAAGAAATCTAATGCTGAGCAGTGAATCACTATTGTTTAGTCTGGAGCAGGAAGTAAATTGAAGGAGACACCTGTGGCTGACAGCTATGAGTAGTGACAGGACAGCTTTCTGTTTAAACCTGCCTGCCATGCCCGATGAATGGGACGGACCTCTGGGTTTAAATTCCTGTGAAACAGATGGCAGAGAGCTCCAGGTTTCTTCATTTTGAGAGTTTCCTGGCTCCATCAGCTTCAATGCCATGTACCATACATTCAAATGCATGAGCTATTTTTACTTTATTTTCATTTTAAATAACAAATCTTAAGCGATAGATATCAAAAATCACATTGTGTGATAAGATGTTTCGTCCAACATCACCAGATGGGAAGCAAGGTTAAGTTTAATTCTGTCTACCCCAAATAATATCATCAGTTTGCATGGATCAACTGTTGAAAGGGAATATCTGTTAACTCTGCTATATCTGATAAAGACAATCTGAGCATTGATAGAAATATTGTTCTTTTTAGGTGTCAAACAAAGTTAAATGCACTGTAATTCATTTAAGTTGTAGGTCACATGTGTCAAACTCAAGGCCCGGGGGCCAAATCCGGCCCGCCTTAGCGTTTTACGTGGCCGTTTAGACTCCAAATTACATCAATAAGTCCTTCCAGTTTTTCACACTCTGCGAAATTCACACAAAATCAGCAAATCTCTACATTTTCTCTGATTTTACTGCAAATCTTCTCAAAATTGGTCAAAAACAACGAGTGTAAGTGACTGCTGCCTCAGCCTTACTTGATCTCAAGTCATCATACATGAGTGCAAATATGGTAAAAAAATTCCTCGCAAACATTTCTAAATGTCATTTTGACTGCAAATAAAAACACTAAAACAATCACAAAATCCTGGAGGAACAGTTATTTATTGATATTTTAACAGTTAATTTGGTTTTATCAATATATTCTGGCATAACCGGCCCTTTAAGAACATTCAGATCTTTGAATGAAAATGAGTTTGACATCCCTGTTGCAGCTGATAAAGACTTTTGAGAGCAATATCAATGTCAAGTGAGCAACTTTAGCACCTTTCTAACATCGTTACTAAAAATGTTATTGTAATTTTAGATTTGTCATGACATACTAAGACAACAGAAATACTAAATAAAAAAAGTAGTGGACAAAAGTTTTTTGGTTTTTTTTTCTTTTAACTTTGTTTTAAGTTTTGTGTTTCAGGTAACATAATATTGTTTTGTATGGATGCCAGCGTAAGCAGCTGTGACTGTCCATGCTGTGCTGACAGAGTGCAGAGTGGAGCTTTTTCACACAGCATAGCTCAGTTAAAGAAGATGCTTACAGCTAAACCTCCAATGCTACGTTGGAGTTTTACCCTCTGCACCTTTTAAATCGGGCAGCTCACCATGGCTGTTTCTGCTTGACTTGCCGACCTAATAGCTAGCTGTAAGCCTAATTTCATTCAACAAAAGTGCAGCTAATAAAGCGTCAACACTTATAGCTACAATTTCAGGGGTTACTGGTTTAAAGTTTAAATAATGGGGATATTCAGCATCGATGAGCAGATATTTAACATGTATCTCTGAAAATAAGGCAAATAAATCTGATTGATAGACTTTTAAAAGAAAAATGTATTTAAGAAGTAAAACGTTTTATTTACAGTGATGTGCATCCACAAAGTTTAACAGATTTTTTGGGGGGTTTTATGAGAACATAAGGTGGAACAGCCGTTTCATTTAACAATTCTCATTTCAGTTGTTAAGTGAAATGATATACGATTTCTATTTTTTTTGTTTTTGTTTTACAATTAAAAATCTTAAAACTGTGCTATGCATTTGTATTAGTCAACATTTTGTAGAACCATCTGTCTGTAATTAAAGTTGCAAGTTTTTTTCTACATATTTCATTGCTTTTTAATTGGACTGAAGCAAACCTTGACTAAGTCTTCCTAAAACATTAATATAATTTGATCTAAACCATTCTACTCTTATTCCGCTTACATGTTTAGAGTTTTTTTCCTACTCTAAAAGTTAAATCTCCTTTGTAATCTGTGAGGCCGTCAAAAAACAACTGGATTTATACTGAGATGAAATTACACACTGGCGGACTCTATAATCAGATTATATCTAAAGGTGACAGGTAGAGTAAAAGAGGTGGAATATAATGTTAATGTTCACTGATTTATCTTCTTTAAATTTGAAAACTATGCATCATTTTTCTTCCATCAAAGCCATCTGCTATTTTACACTGGTCTGTCACATAAAATCCCAACATAACACATTGAAATATGTGGTTGAGATGTGAAAAAATAAGCAAAGATTAAATGAATGTTACCAGGAAGAGTGTTTAATCTAACATATAGCTTCATTTAAACAAGGATAAACCATCAGTGAGAGCAAATTACTGAAAATGACAAATCTGTATAATTCCCACAAGCCTGAACCAAAATTGATACAAGTTACATTAGCTAAGCTAATTTTGCTATTTTGGCAGAAAGTACTATAATAAATATGACTGATATTTATCTTAGTATTACACAGAAGTGGGTAAAGTATTCACATTTTAATTGAGTGATAGTTGTGATGTACTATGCTTGTGTGGTCTTTTTTGTTACCATAGCAACTCCATAGCAACTGCCCACCAAGATCGCCGTCAGTTACAAAGTTCACGGAAATTATTTTTTATTACAGTATTTTGAGATTTGCCATTGTGTTAAAGATATTACTTGTTTGAAATAAAGTAAAAAAAAAAAAAAGTTTCTTATATGTGTAGAAGGAAGCTGACACCTCACATCTGGATCTAAATGACTGACAGCTTGGTGGGAGCAACTAACTGATGTTAAAAGAAAATGGATTCATAAAGCCTGAAGTGTTGCTTGCGAATTTGTTTTTTTGTTTGTTTGTTTTGTGCGCATGTGTGTGCGTGTGTGTTCACCCACCAGCTCATACATGAAATCTGGGTCAGAGCTGGTGGCCAGCAGCTCAGTGCTGGTTAGGGCCTGGTCAGCAAACGAGTAGTTCTGAAAGGCGTCCCCAAAGGGAGGCTCCATCCCACTGACGCTGGGCTGTAGCACAACACAGAAAGAAAACACACAGAGTGAGCAAAAACAAACTAAATCTGATCAACTGTTCTGCTTCTTTTCAGTAAAGATAACAGGGTATTAAATTCTAATTCATCCAAAAATCTGAAACACAAATTAGCCAAACAGAAACACTTAATGCTAGTTCTGTCATTATTGCACTACTTTTAACTACTGTTAGCAATTCATCTGTTTTTTGCACAACAAATAGTGATTTTCACAACTTTATGCAACCATCTTATATCTTCAGACACTTTCTGATAATAAACAGGAAACCAAATGTTCAGCTCATGATAATTATCTGAGATAAAGTCTGTCTCTATTACATCCTTCGTACCAAAAATGATTGGCTTATAATCCACATGTACAGATTCTTTATTAATAAGAACGTTGGTTCAGTTTTGACAGTTTTCCAAATGTTTTTTTATAATAAGCAAAAATGTGAGGAAGATGAATAATTTAGCAGGCATTTTAATGTTTAGTGTAAGAGTGAATTAAAACACTGCAGTTCTACAGAGTTAAAATTAATGGTGATATGTAATTACATGCATTAATGTAGCGAAACAGGCAGAAAATCACATTTTTGTAAATTTACAAGCTTTCACAATTCTCAAAGGTTTGAAAATATATGAATTTTGGTTGAAAGCTGAATCAATAAAATGTCAAACAATTTTATTTTGATGATATACAGAAATGTTCACCTTTACTAAGTGAAACTGGATAATTGTGGCTTTGCTTTCATGCTGCAGCTCATTCAACCTCACAGATTCACATGTCACCTCCCCACATCTCAAGAGTAACGCTAAATATCTCCTAGCTCATTCGGCGATGCATTCACTTGCACTCAGACATCTGATTTTTGCTCATTCAAAGGTCCTACAGCCAAAGATTTTACAATAAATGCAATTAAATATTTTTTCAAATGCATTTCCTGTAATAACACAAATTAAAGTTGATGCAGAGATGTCATGTTTGATTTTTTAAGGGTTGTCAAACAATACATTATTTATGAGATGTGACTAAAACGATTATTACCAATAGCAACACACAACTTAACTTTTGTGCTTATGAAACGTGTGCAAACATTTGTTTCCAGTTTGTAGATTTCATACACACTTTTCATATCAAATATCGCACAATTTAGCATCAAATTTCAACAGTTCTCAGCCTTGTTTTGTTAGTTTCACAGCTGATATTTATACAATGCTCAGGCAACACAAGGACAGACAGATGGATGGACCGTCACGCCGAAGGATTGGGAGACAGATGGATGAATGGTCAAAGGGTTGGATAGATAGACACATTTTTAGAGCATGTCAAAGGGAAATATAAATATCTCTCTACATTCTGTTTCTTTTTAACACTATTCAGATTGTGCAAGAACCCTGAAAAACTAAGTGCTTTGGTTATTGGTGACCAAGAAAAAAAGAGTTGCATACATCTCTGGCTTTATGAGTCTGTCAATAATGGTAACACAGCTTTCAAATAAAACTCCTGCAAAGAGAGTTAGAGTGAATGAGGAAATAAAGTGTTTGAATTCTGAGCACAGACTTCACACAGCATGGAAACAGCTCCAGGCAAAATACAAGACGTTTGGTTAGCAAAATGAGAAAACACAATTCGATTACAGCCTTCTACATTTTACAAATGTTCTCCACACAGATTCAATGTTTGAGAAAAGCAGGATGGTCTGTAAATGCATGCAGACATGTTAGGTAATGAATAATCAATACTGTAGTTTCTAGACTGAAGAATAATACAATAAAGAGCGCTGGGAGTATTTATTAACAAAGCTGCTCTCCTTTTTAGCTTTTTTGTTATTAGCACCAAAAGTAATCCAATAGACGTGTTATTTTTCACATGTTGTAATAAACAAAAGAAAAAGCTGATTTTCTCTTTCCCTGGTGGCTCATCTACATCAGCAGCCAGGCTGATGCAGCCTCTGCAGACGTCAGACTGATCCAGGGTCAGTCAGTCACCTCTGAATCATGACTCGGATCCTCTCAGACTTCAAGCACTTTTGTTTACAAGTTATCCATTTTTGCATGCAATACACATCCAATAGCTACGTTTGAAGATCCTTAGAAACATTTTCTGGACATTTTGCACAACTCTGTGTATTTATCAACATATCTAATCGGGAATGTTTTTTCTGTTGCTCGTCTTACCTGAGGCATTGCCAGGCACAGCTTAGAGCTCCAGCGGCGGGAACCTCTGGGTCTCCTGTCCAGTCCCACTGGTCTGAGTCGGTCAGCACAATAAAACACTGCTGAGGGGAGATGATCAGAGTCCAGGGGGAACGCAGCCTGCAAGGCTGGGAAGAAAGGGGAGACAGCGTCTTGTCTGTCGTGCTCTGGTGTATTTCTCTGTATGCTTCAGGTCTGCAGAAAAACAAAGAGAAAAGATCTTGATATGATGAAGGAAAGTGTCAAAAACAACAACAAAACTATTTAAATTAAGCTTCAGGATGTAGGTATAATAATGCTAGGTTTGCTTCTTTTTGTCCCACAAATTATTTGTTTCTTTATTGCAAGTTATGCAGTGCAACATTTACCAATATTATCCCGTATTACATGTTTTCCTAATAAAAAGAAATTAAATATTGTTAACAGAGAGCGTATTGTAGGCAAGAGAAACTCTAGGAGCTTTAAAATTGTGGGGAATGTTTAGTTTTTACTTGCACAACACATCTAAATTCATCTTTGGTTGAATTTTTTGGAGATAAACTGGTAGCAAATAATGTCTAAATCTATCTAACAAATTTCTAGCTCTTACAAGAGACCAGATGATTTTTAAAAAGTTTATTTTGAAATAGATTTTGTTTTTATCAGATCATGGTTGGGAATAAATGCTTTGATGCCGAAATGGGGATAACTTTGTGATTTATCAATCAATAAAGTTTATTTGAACAGCACATTTCAAGATGCTTTACATCATAACACAAAGATACAAAATCATCAACAATTGAAACATTACCTTTATTCCATCAAGTTTAGATAAACAACTACCGTGATCTAAGAAACTGCTGTAGACTTTGTTTCTAATAGATATTATAATCCTGAGAAAAATACCAGAGAGTTTGAAAGGGAAAATGGGACTAAGTAAATCAGCAACCTGATTGGTGCTTCTCTATACTACATATTTCCATTCCTGGGCTTTATTTCAAGCATTAGATATTATTACTCATGTTGTTTCCTGAGTGATAATGTTTTGTGGTGATTGTTAAACTTATCATATTTAAATCACTGGCTTGAAAATGTTGATAAAAGTTTCCCTTTTGTTAACCTCTAACCCTAAAACACTATTGTTTTACTTCCAAATTGCTTTACAGCCCATAGAGAAAGCACAATTTGCTCTCAGTGAACCCAAACACCACAAAGTTATCACATTAGCACCTTGCTTCTTTTCCTCTACTTGTTTGTTCACAGCTGAAACACGTGGCTCTTATTTATCTCAGCTGCTTTTGCATAACAAATAAAAAGATCTCCATAGGGACATGACCCCAAGCAGCAATCACATGATGCAAAAAAAAAGAAAAATCACTCACCAATCCTACTCCTCTAAGAGGCCACTGAACAACACCACTTCCTCTTGCTCAGCGTTGGCTGACAAAAATAAACTTCTCACCCCTGACAGTTTCATCTCCCCATGTACAGGCTTTGCATAGAGACAGGAAGTGGCAGAAAACACTGCCGTGCAAACTATTGGTTCGACTGCAGTTGTATAAGCAACACCTTATCAAACACAGAAACCGCTGCGAGCTCGCAGTCTCTGCATGTGCACACCTATCTGCTTCATCACCCAGAACAGGTCTGGAACCAGATAAACATCCAAAATAACAAATTGGAACTATCGTCGGATCTTGGTGTGCAAGGTGTTCCGGTGCGTCTGGTTTCATTTGTGGCAGCTCCAGAATGAGGAAACGCACGACTTAAACACAACAAAGCAGCTGCATCAATCCCAATGCTACTTAGCCAAAGAGCAAAACGGAAAACTACAGCAAGAGAAATCTTCAAAGCAAAATGAGAACAAGCTCGAGTGATGATGCAGAGATCATTTTTCCAAAGAGAGATCCGAGTATAATAAAATATCACAGGCTCGTACAGGCCATGATGAAGAGCTGAAACTTTGTGATAAAAGCCATTAAGGTGCATTTAATTAAACAGTCTTTACTTCAAGCTATTTTACAGGCTTACTGAGATAATTAACTTTAAGTGCATTGCTTAAAAGCAGCTGCTCAAATTATTCATTAAAACAAATGTCAATTTCTGTTACTTTCAAGATTCTGTTATTATTTGTTGCCTTTGCGATGAACTTTAGCCTGACTAATCACAAATCTTTAGAGTAGAAAAACGCAACTTCCTGTTTGCGAGACGAACATGTTGATGTCTGCAATAAACTGAAAGTACAAAAATGTCCTTTGCTGAGCGTTAATTTGCAAAGCGGTATGAAAAAATAAAGCAAAGAGTTTCGATCTTGTGTTTTAAAGCTGAATTATCTTGGTTATGTGAAAGAAATGAGCAGAATCAGAAGGTCTTGGTTCATTTTTTCATAGTAAACAGAAGCTGTGAAGCATACTTGTCAAACAATATAGTAGTTCTTGGGCAATAAGGATGTATTTTCCTTACTGAACTAAGGAAAACAAAGGAATACATTGGTGAAAAAAAATAACCAAAAACTAACTTTTTCCAAAATCACATCTCCAATTCTAATAACCAATAAAATCGATTTATCGCCCAGGCCTGGATGATAATCTCACTACATGACTGGATTGTGCTCATATAAACTAAACTGGGTAAAGTTAAATATAATATAAACCTGCTTGTCCGTTAAAGTGACGTATCTTGAAAAAGTAGCTTATTTACCACCAAACTTTTTCCGGGGATGTTTCACATTGCAAACACTGAATGTATCTTACTGGGACAAACCAATACAAAGTAGGGCAGAATTAGGAGGTACACTGAAAATGAAACACGGTTTTTAAATTTTCTACAAAGAAAAACTTGAAAAGTCATAAATGTCTCAACTCTAAATTCAAGGAAATTATTTAAATAAAAGTACATTCATGGCTCCATCAAAGGAGATAAAATGGATGTCACACTTGTTCTATGTAGCCAAACTATTTTGCTGTTGCGGCAAGAACATAAAAATTATGTGAAAATGTGAAAGATTCGGGGTGTTAAAACATTTTTTTTACCAAGCCGCAGATAATAAAACCTGGATTGAATCTTAAAGAGTTAGCTCCAAACAGGTAGCAGACAATGAAAAGCTCCAACTGCGAGCCTGCTGTGCTCATCTCATATCTCCCACCATCATGAAAACAGGTGATATTCTTTGCCCCACAACACTGGATGTGACCCAAGTAGGCCAATCAGCAGAACCTCCTCTGGAATGAGTTACCCACTGATACCAGCGAGGCGCTAATTACTGCAGAAATAACAAGCCGGAGATGCCAGCCTGTTTATGAAAAGGGACATGTGAGAGCACACATCACAAAAGGTTGTTAATCCTCAAGCCCTGCATGCATCCGGACAGCGTGGCAACAGACTGAAATAGATGCTAAATAACAGTCGATTGTCCCTAAAGGTTGGGGATTTCATGGCTTCTTTAGATGACTAACAGAACGAGCAGACAGGTGGTAATAGGGCTGAGTACCACTTATTCTTTCCCAATCGCTCACTTCAGACAGAGTTATGGGCATGCAGTATAGCCATTCACATTAGCAATATATACAAGTAAAACTAACTTGTGTGTGTGTCAGGGGTTCAGATGTTATTTAAGATGGAAGCAGCTGTATGTCTTCTCTACATGCTGCTGCAGCGTTTATTTGCAAAACAGGAACAGTGTGTCGTTATCAGTTGAGAAAAACAGTCTTTCACTTCACCCAAGGACACGATCGCCATTCTCACAGTTACATGCGTGTCCTTTTTTCTAACGTAAGAGTTTCCTCAGAATGGATGTATTCTTCCATATTGCTTTACTTCACAATGCTCATCCAGACCTGGAAAACGCATAAATGAAAAGCCAGGCTTCTGCAGATGGCATGGGAAACGTGTAGCTGAAATTAGTGATGCATGTAGTCAAAGTTTAAGCTGAAACATCGTCTAATTTGGTGCAAATACAATAAAATGTATCAAGATATTGAACTATTTTTGTAAATAAGACTAATGGATGTCTGGAGAGCAACTTTACTTTTTACTTAATGGCGTCACAGGCTAATTAGAACCGTGAGAAATGCATTTCCTTGTAATGATGCACCTGTCAAATGCCTGCTGACTGAAATCAACCCTCAAATTTCATTAGTAAATCTGAGGTTTCACTTTACCTCAAACACTGTACATTGGCAAGAAGTTGGTAATTATGTCCAGTTGTTATTTACAATTGTCATTATTACTGTTATTATTATCTTGTCTTGTTATGAGTTAGTTTGTAACCATTTTGTTTATGTAATATAACTTATTTGTTGGCTCTTTAGCCCAGTACATTGAACAGGCACGTGAATATCATAACTTGGTTTTAAGTACCAATTTTTGATAATTAAGTCAGTAAGTAATCTTTCATTAAATTGAGATAAGAGGTAGGGTTAAATAAGTGTTCACTTCTTCCGACTCTTCTTCAAACAGAAAGGCTGTGGTAAACAAATTATTTTTGTTCTTATATGTTTTCTCTGTCCTGCTGACTGCGTATTTTCTTGTTTGTAAAAACCTGTTTGAAATACAAAAATCAAAAATTAAAACTTAAAACTCACTTTTTCAACCAGTAAAAGCGTAAATGTAGAGTCAGTTTTCTGGTGGACTTGGTCTCAACTTCAGTGCAAACACATGAGGTTTAGGGAGCAAGAGCTTTAATGACTCTATCAATTCTTTAATTTTCTGTTGTATTTTAAATTATTAACTTAATTAAGGAACCTGCAGCACACTTTATGATCTGTGAGTGTGTGTGACGTATAACAGCAGACTTAAAACTGTCTTTGAAATAGTTTTAGATGTTATTTTCTCCAGGAAGAGAATTGGACCAACCTGATCGGTGCAGATCTGACATTATGACTTGTACTGAGCTGATATGAGATTCAAAGGACATGATGACTTTGACTAAACATACAAAGTTTTAGTGTACTAAAACAAATAATACAAAAGTATAACATAATCTCATTCCCTTAAATTAAAAGAAAAAAGCAATGACTATTCTACAAAACAATACACTGATGATTGTTTTTGTTAATATTACTTTTACAAAACCTCATGGCTTATAGTTAAAAGTTTCCTTCAGCACTTGAAGCACAAGAGACAGAGGGCAATTATAAAGGACAGTTACTGCTAATCGAATGTATGAATCTAGTCGACAGAAGCTCAATAACAAAACTATAAACCAAGACAGGAAAACCTCAAAAACTTAGAGCGACAGACACTTCAAGGTCACAGCCTCATTCGGTGGAAGTGTGTTTATTTAATAGGATGAAAGATTGAGCAAACGAGTCTTACTTAGTTTCAAAGGATCTTTTAATTGTGTTAGAAATAGGTACACCTAATTCCAGTTAATTGAGGCACAACAGTGTAATAATCTCTGGAAGCAGGCCACTTGAGCTTTTCCTGCTGACACAGGTTTGCTCAGTTTAACTCATTGATTTAAATGCTACAGAAACAGAGCCGCTTGTAAGCTGCAAAGCCTCAAAATTAAACCAGTAAGGTTTGGTTAAAAAATAAGAATGAAACAGCTAACTACTAATACAAGTCAAATATAAAATATGAAAAAGGTTTATTTTAATTTCAGAGAGAAGCAAACATTCAACTTGACCTGTGTTTAAACCAGGAATGCACAACATACCAGGATTTCCATCAGTATCGGCTGATTTTTTATTTTTTAGCGTATTTTTTAACGTATCGGTCCAATACGTAAAACTGTGACGACATTGACAACCGATATTTATTGGATGTTGCTCATGTGACAGTGATGCAGCAAAGGATTGTGGGGTATTTAACTTGAGCAAAGGAGCAATGTCAGCAATGTGGACGTTTTTGACAGTGTTAAAATGGTAAGGAAATATTGGATATCAAGATCTGCCAAAATTTTTATGAGTGCAGTTTGAACCTTCATGACATAAAAAAATAATGTGGTTTTGAATTATAAATGTGCCAGTAAATCAGGCAGGGATCAACTCTGATCTGTGATCAGCAAGCCAGATTCTGGAAAACCTGATTTTTTCCCCTCCCCTTTTCAAGCATGTTTGACAAACCCATTATGCATATAAAGAAATCATCTTACCCGTGATTTCACATAATCTCTCCTTCCAGCTGTACGCCGCTCCACCCATTATTCATATGAAGGTAATGCTTTAGTAAAATATCAGCTGCTAGCTATTCCAAAATAGACACCACAAAACAAATTAACCATCTAAAAAATCTTGCTATACTTCATTTGGAAAGAACAGAACAGCAAAAAGGGAGAATATTTTGTGTCGTAATCATGTAAATTGAAAACTACTTTGTCATTTTGTCCATATTTTTTGGGGGTTAAGTCATTTAAGTAACAATTTAGGATTTATTAAAAAAAATAAACAATAATATTGTGGAATAAATGAGATGGTACATTATGCTAGCAGCAGTAGGAATAATTGTTTTTTTTATTATTACTAATTCAACCATATTATGTATTCTTAATATAAAAACCTGTGCAAATATGGCATCTCCTTGAATCCATACAATATTTCCTAGCTGTAAATGGCACATTAATTTATAATGATGCACTTCATGTCATTCTCTCAAAGGACATTATTATCACTGTAACCAAGAGAGAGGTAAAAAAAAAAAAAAAAACATTTCACTTTACATCAAACACTGTTGATGAAACTGTAATAAGCTTTAGATTTTTCCAAAACATTTTCGGGATCACCATGCTGTCAGTGGAAAGACACAAACTGACGTTTTGTTTAAGAAATAAAACCGTATAGTTGATGTATTTCCTTTGTATTTCAAACCTGACAGCAGGCATTAGCATCACAGCCACTACTATTGAATAACACGCTGGCAATGTTACAAATGACCTATATCATCCCCCAGTAAAGCCAGAAAGTCACCAGTGTCTCGCCAGTCTCTGCTCCCATCACAGATCTCTGCAAAGCAAAACAAAACGTCAATCTAACAGTCTGTGCCAACACCCACGTAAGCTTGATTTCCTATTGGTCGAAAAGAAACGAAGGCCCGCCTTCTGGAGTGCCTGATAGGCCACATTGACCGTCAAACACAGAACCTGCTTCATCATAAACAGCTTGTTTCAATCTAGGTTGAAGCGGAAGATAAACAACCAGGAGGCCTACATCCCCGTGCCCTACATATTATTATTTATGAGATATTTCATGAAATCACACAAAAAACAAAGTTTACACAATAAAATCGTTAACATTTCGTGTATGTTCGTGTTTTCTCGAAAAAACAAACATGTATGCATACACTTATTCACATTGACTCGGTCGATGAATCCCCAAACAGGATTTTTAAGATAAAAGAAAAACAAAATTCAATCACCTTGAAAGCATAACGCTGAATGTTTGCACTCACAGTGTATCTGAGCTCGGATCACATGGATTGCCGAGCATTTCTCCACCAACACAGGATGTATTTGATGTTGGGGGGCGTGTACCATGGGACACCTAATGCTGCAAAGTCAGACTTTTCCTCCACAATCACACTTCAACACTATTTACTTATGTAATCCTGTATAATCTGAATGCATAGGAGAAATGGGTAAATATAATGGTCGGTGCGATGTTTTTCTTGACAGTTTATGCTCCTTACATAACAGTTGTTTTTACCCAAACTGACACGGAATCAGCTGCTCTACGAGCTTCGTGCTACCAAATCAGTAGAAAGTCCTCATAGTGATCTTTTGGAGCCAGCTGACCCACATTTATATAAGCTAATCAAAGAACATGAGCTAGCTAACGTTTCTCCTCCCCGACAAACAACCAAAAGCTAAGACAAATGCCACTATAAGATTGTTTATTTGCATTTAATTCAATGTGAAAGAGCCGAAATTACACATAATGCCCTATTTTCACCTGCAACTCGGTCAGTATGGCCTCCGTCCGCCCCCTTCCTCATCCCAGCTGTAGCCCGACACTCAACAACAAGAAGCAGCTAGCTTCGAAGCTAACAAACCACCGCGGCCGAAACACACACTCAAGTGTCCATAAACGCACCAGTAGTGGTCCTACTCACTTTTAAGACTCCCATGCATAGGTCTCGCTCGTTGCTAGACTTCCGTGTTTGAGTTAAGCCGATAATTTTAAAAATATTTCCCTTTCCAATGGAGTCCACACGGTTTAACAGCTCTCTCGGGTTTGTTTTGTTTTTCTCCTTCCTGACGGGTTTCTGGAAAACGCGTGACTACCCGACCAACGTGGTGCACCCACCAGCCAATGGGAGAAGAGCTCCGAGCTGGAGAAAAACACTTTTTAATATTTTTGCAGGTTTTTATAGGTTAAAAGTAACAGTGTATAGTTGCAAAACAGCGAGAAGATGGCGAATATTGTATTAAAAAGATAACAAACATTAAAAGAAAAGTAGCAGAGTTATAATGTTTACTAAGGCTTGCATAACGATAATGTATTCTTAGTATACTTCCATATTATTTTTGAGTAACTAGCCTGCTTCATTACTTTGATATTTATTTCATGCAATGAACAGTTTTTGCTTTGCTTTGTTTTATAAACTGTTTGAGAAAGTACTCCACCCCAGCTTTCGTTTCGCTTGAAAATCGAAACTAATGTGGCAAATGTAATACTAAGAAAGCAATGTACATGAAAAAAATTAGACAATTAAAGAGACGCTAAAGCTCAACCTTTTACAGAAAAAAAGGGGACGAAAATAAGATGCAAAGCTTTTCTTTCAGTTTCAAAATTGCTCAGGAGTAGTAAGTGAAAGTTAAAATGGTGAGTTAGTATGGAGGTCCAAAAGTGCCGAAGTTTATAAAGGAAATAAAAATCATCAAAGAGTTACTTGAGTAATGAATTAAACATGAAAATAATACATTAGCAATGTATAGTTTATCAATAAACAATATTATACCATACCATACCAACTTTATTTATAAAGCACTTTAAAACAACCACAGCTGATACAAAGTGCTGTACATCAAAACACAACATAATAAAATAAAAAACATAAATAAATAAATAAATAAATAAATAAATAAATAAATAAATAAATAAATAAATAAATAATCTTATTAGCAAGTCAAAAAATATGACAGATGAATCAGATAATGATAACCAATTATGAAGGTCCAAAAATGCCTCTACTTATAGATATATATTAAAAAATAATTATTAATTGTGTTGGAAATTAATTTAAATTTTATAAACAACAAATTACATTTTTTTAAAATATGTACTGAAAAAAGTATATAAATACATAGTACATATTGATGTGTGTGACTCACATCAATAACTGTTATCAATATCTATCAATGATCACAATGTCCGGTTTGTTGGCCAGTGGTATTTCTGGATGTCTATCTTTGATTCACTGTTTAGTTTCCAAGTACTGTGTCAGTAATTGTGAAACTGAAAGAAATGGTTTAGCGTTTAGATTTTTTGCTCCTTTTCTGTTTCTTTCTGTATTTCCAGTAAGTTTGAGATAATTAGGTTGATCTCTAAACAGTACACATAACCAAAGAAATAATAATTTTTCACATAGTGTCTTAAAATTTTTCACATTTAAATATTTAAGTATGCATTATTGACATTTAATAACAGATACACTGCTTTCTTTATTTGAAGTTTTATTTTAGTGATGGCATGGATAAATAACAGAATTTATTTTATGTTCTGGCACTTTTTGCACTCGATATGTCTTAAAGCTGTTTTCGTTTTGTCCAAACAACCACAACTAAGCCAGTGAACAAAACAATATCACAAGACTTTTTTCCCCAAATAATTTTATTTCTGCCCATTGAGAGACAAAATCTATTCCTTGAGGAGATTTTGGTCCACACTGTGTAAATAAACACATCCATGACAAACCTAAAGTGCCCAACAACACGTTTCAGAATCTAGAAAAAAGTAAAACATTTACACATTAAGAGTTTCAAAAGAAGTGTCTATTAATCTGCTCCATATTTCAGTTGATTGAATACTTACAACACACAACCTGCAAAGTATGAAGATCAACATATTGAGAAGATGTAGAGTAATAAAAACTCAGAATGTGTGTAAGTTCTGCGGAATTTCATAGCTGGCAAAGAATTGGGACTTCTCAGGAATTCAGCGCTGCTCGGAAGCCTTCCCGTGTTTTTTCTGTTAAGTTCTGCTGCTAACAATTACCGCTCATTTCTAGGGATTTTCATGCAGAAAGTACTGAACAAGCTTTACTTTAAAAGTAGAAAGTTTAAGAAAAAAATGTTTTCATTATGATTAAATGTCAATTTATAAAACAACTTGCTGTTTTTCTGTTTATGCATTTTAAAAATGGGCAAAAAACAACTGAAGATTTACCAGGATGTGGACGAATTTGAATTTTTTTCACTTCATCTGTAAATGTCAACGTAAATGAGTAACTTCTGTAGGTTTGGAGTAGTTAACACTCATTATAATTTGTTTTTGAAGCACCATGTTAGAACCCAAAACACCACTGATTTTTCCCTGCCAGTCATCACAACCAATTCTTCAAAGACCCTGGAATAGTATGAGCTACAAAACATTTAATTCCCCTTTGGGATCAATAAAGTATTTTTCAAATGAATGTGCTCACACAGGCCTCCCATTCAATGAGTGAATGTGAGAAATTTACCAAACAAGAAAAGGAGAAAAGAAAAAAAAATAGCATACAGGAAAAAATAGAATAGCAATAAAAGACAGATAAACAATACTAAATACAAGATACACTTTTCAGTTTTAAGTTAAAAAACATTGATAATGTTCCTTTTTCTATAATTATTCACCACTTTGTGTTAGTTTGTTGCATAAGCCACCCAAAATTTGTGGTTATAGTTAAGGCATTGCACATGCTAATTATTAAACACATTAGTAAAGTTTGTTTTCACTTATGCACAAACAAGATGCAGATCGTTTTTAACTTTTAATCCACTCTGCGAAAATGTAATTATTGAAGGGACTATGCTACAGTTAGAAGATTCACTGATTATCTCATTGTGTCATCAATCTCAGATAGCTCTGCTTATGAACTCGAGGGGGAGTTCATAAGCAGTGAGGCACCTTGATGCAAGTTGTACACAATTTATAAGATTATGAGATAAATGAAGTTTTATCACAAGACAAAATCACATTATTTATTAACAAAAGCCTCTTTCAGTCACAAGATATTCAGATGACAAGTCAGAAGACAAGAAAAGCGTTTTATTCTCCGTTCACCAACATTTACAGCTCAAACCCAGAAGCAGATCAACGTCATCCTTTAAAGTTTTACATTTTCAGAGAAGGGATGTGCTTAGTGTCGCTCTCATGCTTCACTGGAAAGAAAATGTGTCATGTATATTATCAGCAACAGCAGATCAGCGCTCGGTTTTGTTTTCTGTCCAGTGTGAAAGCTGACTGGCTCCAGTCCCTGAAAAAAATTCTTTCCGCTGGATTATGCAACAAAAACAGGAAGGGGGAATCGTTTAAAAAAAGAAGAAGAAAAAAAGGCGACGGGAAAGAGCATAGCACCAGTGGTCACTGCGATAAGTCACTGCATAGCTGTGATTACTCCATTATCGAGATCCCATCATGAGAGGTGAAGGAAACTATCATCACATTTACATTTTAATTTACTAAAAGCCCTTTGAACAGCTAATTTATTACCCTAATTCAGCTTAAAATTTTAATTTACTCATTTACCATATCAAGAGTTTTAGTTCATTAAATTAATGCAGCCAATAAAAAAACCTGTTTCTGAGACAGTTTAAATATAAAAAAAAAAAGCAAAACATAAAATAGCTTCTAATACAGAAATGTTATGTAATCACCGGAAAGACTCTGACTTCCAGCTTATCCAGCATACAGTGGCTGACATAATAATCCATAAAAGAAGAAGCTGGCTGGTCATAGAGCGCTGTATAGAAGCATTTTAATGGAAAGCTTAGTGGAAGGAAAAATGTGGTAGATAAGGTTTAGTTGCAGCTTCTGAGGATTGTGACTGAAGCCTATTCAAGAGTTGAATTTTCAGGATACAGACTTAACATTTCATATAGTCACGTTCCACAGTACAGCTGCACACAGAACCGTTTCTTTTCTTGTTTTAAATCCTTTTTGCTCAGTTGCAAAAAGATTAAAGTAGATTTTGCATTTTAGTTGGAAGTCAAGGTCCCAAAGTCTCAATGAAGATGAGAGAGAATCAGAATCCAGATATTTGTGAAGTTTCCACATTTGGTTTTGACTGGGGGAACCACATCAAAATATTTTGTGTTAAAATAAGTTTTTATTGGTTCTTATAAAATATGCTAACTTTGTTAAAGTTATCAGAAATATATTTAGTTGCGTGTTTAATCAATCTATAAATCATAAGAGCTTTACTTTCTGAATTAAAATATTGAACATTTCTAATGTTGCTCTAATTTATTGGGACTGACTGGTGAATTTAAACAAGTAGCTAATTTATCTGAGTTTTTCTTTGGCAAATAAAACTGCAGCAGACCCCCAAACGAAGGACATGCTGGACCATCTATGTACAAACTGAGTTATTATAGTTACATGAAGTAATGAACATTCACCACATCTGAAAACTAAGAAGCAAAGCAACAGTCCAGACACTTCAAAGCAAAAATATAAACTGGCTGCTTGGCATTCTTCTTTGTGTGGAAAGATTAACAAAAATAAAAAACACCCCATTAAAGTCCTGCAACATGCATCAATTCTCCTCTAATTATTTTACAGGCAAAAGCAACTTGGAAACTAAAACATTGTTTTATGTTTGTTTAAAAAGTCTCATAAGTTCTCATTTTATTTCAGTTGATTTATGACTAATTTACAGCAACAGGCAAGTTTTATTTTAGAAACGTCGTCAAGACACTTCAAGAAGCTTGGAATCCTTTGATTAAAGATCCTAAGGCTAAATATCTGCAAGTTAAGATAAACTAAACCATACACATTCACAGTTTCCCCCCCAAAAATCCTTTTGAGATAAATTTTTACAGCTGACTTTTCCCCACTTTGAATTGATTGGATCATAGCTCCGTCTTGATCCGGTGCATGAGATCTTTCTGGTCCACCATGTCCGTCTGTTTGTTCCAGCGGTGGTACGCCAGCAGGGCGATGTTCTTGGCTGCCACCGAGCTCATCTCCATGGCGCTGCCGGCCCACTCGATGCCGTTGAGGTAGTAGAGGTTGGGGTGCAGCTCCACAGGTGGCAGGCCCTGGCTGCTGCCGTAGTGAGGGTAGGCCTGCCACTCCGTCACCTGGGCTGAATAGTACGACCTGCAGAGGTCCAGAAGGACGACATTTATAACTCACTGCGGTACAACGTCACGTACAGAGGTGGGCGGAGAAGTCAAAAACTTGACTCAAGTAAGAGTAACACTACTTCAACCTATTTTAACTCAAGCAAAAGTAAAAAGCAGCTGTCCAAGAAATTATTCAAATAAGAGTGAAAAAATATTTGGTAAAAAGTCTATGCAAGTACTGAGTAACTGATCAACTTATTAATCATTTAATATTTAAAAATTACATCATCAGGTGGACCAAAATATAGAGATAAGTGGAAATTTAAGGACTAAAAAAAGACAATAATTCATATAAGTAGCAAAAAATAACCAAGTCATAGAAAAGAAATGTTTCCAAATCAGTTTCTTTCATTATAAAGCTGTGAAACTTTGACCAAAGCTGCAGGTCTGTGTCTGCGTCTGGTGAACTTCTGGTTAAAACATGTTTGTTTTTCATAAAGTGGGGAGAAAATCCAGAAACTTTACTCAAGAGTAGAAATACTTCATAAAATTACTCTCACAAAAGTAGAAAGTACAGCGTCGTAAAAATACGCCTAAAAGCAAAGTTTTTCAAAAAAGTTACTCAAGTGAATGTAACTGGGTAAATGCAACTAGTTACTACCAACTCTGATCAAATATGCGATACTGTAAAAATCTGCCCACTAACTATGATTAAACAGAACCTGTATAAAAGCATGAAGTTGGCTAAAAGAGCTCATAAAGTCACACATAAAATCCCTGATCTGAAGAATTTCAACAATGGATGAAAAGCCACTCGCTGTGTTTCCATTGTTGATACAATTGCCCAAATTTGATATTTCAAAAATAAATTTGCTTAACTGAAACAGGGCAATTTCTTAAAAAAAATTCTAATCGTTCAATGAAAATTTGTGGCACTAGGATGCGGTGGTTATTTGGCCAAATTGAAATCGGTTTATTTTGCAGAACTGCAATGGAAACACGTTTTTCACGTCAGATGAGTCACATGATCAACAACCAAATGTTGCAGGTCTTCTGGTTCTGCATCCTTAGAACCAGAAACAAACATGGAGAAGCAGCATTCGGCTTTTATGCACCACAAATCTGGAACAAACTTTAAAATCTTGTTTTAAAGTAACATATTCGATGTTGACCAACATATTTGATGTGCACAGGTGATTTTGAAGGTTTTCTCAGTTGTTGACTGTACGCCATCTTTTATGACTTTGTATTTTTGTGTTTGCTTTGTTGTTGAGCTATACAAATAAACTTGACTGACTTTATTCAACTGACCTGAAAAGCGTTTTGAGTTGCGATTTGTCCAGAGATTGAGGTGAAAACACCTTGTAGATGCCGGCTTCCTGTGGCTGCTTGCGCCGGAAGCCGGCTGAGATGTTGACGGGACAAACGCTGGCCACACTGTTGAAGAACAGGCTGGGCGTTTCGGTCGTGAGGACGCTGGCGAACGGGAACAGGCGGGGGTCCGGGAAACCAAAGAAAGACGTGTTGAGGTAGCCGTGAACGATTGTTGCCACGGTGCCGTGATAGCTGCCGGGCAGCTCGTCGAAGGGAGGGGCGAAATCCTGGAACTGGAGTCCCGAACCGACGCTGGCCTGAAGCGGAGTCGCCAACACTACGATGTCGTACAGCTCCGATCCGACTCCTGATGCTGCAGTGAAGTTCAGCTGATACTGCAGCAGCTCCCCTGAAGTACAGGAGTGAGACGGAGGAATGAGAGAAGAGTGTAGTATTATCTAAAAAATTAGTAATTGATATATATCTGAAATATGGCCATATTAGTAATGTGACCTTCTTCGTTTTATCCACAATTTTCACTCCACACCTTTGCTTTTTATTTTTAAGCAGTTATGAGGCAGAGTGGCAAAACCTTAAACTGCTACTGCACAAGCTCTCAACAGGCCGTTGCTAGGTAACCAAAGTTATGGGGAACTTGAAACTGCTTCTTCTTACCCAGCAGGCTGTTGCTAGGTAACCTTGCTTAGCTCGCTGTGAGAGGATAAACTCTTTTCTCTGCCTACATTCCCCAGAATGCTGTGCGGTTCTGGATCAGAGTTCAGTGAAATTATTGACAGTTCTAATCAGAAGTATTATCTACTGGTATTGATCACAAGTCTATCGCAATGTAAATGTCTAAAAGACGTAAATGTAGACAGGAACCTGTTTTAACACAAAGTTTTCTGTTTAAATGTATTGAAAAATAGAAGTCAAACTATTAATCCTGTTCTTTGACTAATTTATTAATGCTGAAACCTAAAAAACAAATAAAAAATATTTTTCTTTCTTGATGGCTATAATAATACGTTTTCAGGGCTTAAGAAGGGAAAGCAGGAATTTAAAAGTATTTTTAGCTGCTTAAATTCAGACGTTGTTATCCAACTAGCAGGAGCCTTGGATCCGTCTCCATTTGTTTCCCATCACTGGTGTTGTGGAGCTCATATTTTTAAGAAATTTGAGCTGTGAAATGTAGTTTTATAGAGTAGAAATGTGAATGACATCAGAAACTAAACCCTTCTGCAGCATTGACATTTTGAAGTGACCAGAATCATAAATGTACTCTAAAGTGGCTGCTTTATTTCAGTTATGTTTTCTGATGACGAAAGCAGTAAAATCTGTGAATGAAGGGACAAGCTATGCTGGTAATTTTACAGTTATGTAAGCAAAGAGAACAGGGGAGAAGAAAATGTATTTAATGCATTTAACATGGTTGAACTGAATTTAGAAATAGTTCGTGCTCAGGATGAATCAGCAGAAAACTGCTGATCCCTCATTTTCAAAATGGCTAATCCTCTCCACACAGCAACACAAAGTCAAACCTAAATTAAACTGGACTGGAGATTAAAATAATCTTTTTTCAGAAAACATCAGTGGAGGTATACCTGAGTGGAGCGGGGAGATAGATGTGACCTGAGCCTTCAGTAAGTTAGCGTTAGCCATCTTCAGGAGTCCTGAACACACCTGCTTGTTTCCTCCTTCCACCGCCCACAGGTTGTTCTGGGCACCAGCCAGAGAAACAGCGCCTGAAAAAAAAAAAAAAAAAAAATATATATATATATATATATATATATATA
>NW_015113377.1:331737-350521 GCF_001443285.1 Poecilia latipinna
CCGCTTTTTTCCCCCTCCCCCCCCCCCAAAGGTTTTTTTGGGCCCACCAAAGAAAAACCGCCCTAAAAAAAAAAAAAAAAAAATATATATATATATATATATATATATATACACACACACACACGCACACACACACACACAGAAAAGAAATGAAGCCAAGAGCTATAAACCAATTATCAGCTGCCTACACACCTTCCTGTTACCCGGCTCCCATAGGCCACCCCCCCTCCTCTCACCTCACTTTCCCCTCTTCGTTTCTCGACTTCCAGCCTCTCATACTCATTTCCTGCCTCTCTTCTCTTCCCCTCTGAGCTGACCTATATCAGCAGAGATGTGGATGCTTTTGTCATATTGCACTCCGAGTTCACCACCACAGTTTCTGTCCTGTCACTTCCCTGCTCTTCATCTCCTCACCCACTCCTCCTCTTCCTCTACCCCTCATTGTTTCACACTGAGCTGACCTACAAAGGCGGGGATGCTGACGTTCTGTCCGTAGTTGACCCTCATGACGGGAGCGATGACCTCATCTATGAAGCGCTGCGACACGCCCAGCTCCAGCAGCGAGTCGGAGAGCGGCCGTCTGGTCATGTTGATGAAGCCGCTGCCTCCCAGAGAGTCCAGGAGTTCCTCCACGGAGCTGAAGGCGTAGCCATGAGCCTGGTACTTATAAATCCTAGATGGCAAACACAGATTACAGACAAATTTAGAAAACACGGCAATACATTTCTCTCACTCGTGTCCGAAATGATCAAAAACAGGTGGAAAGATGAGAGTTGCCTTGAATGGAAAGAGATGAATCACTTCCTGAGGGAGGAGGCTGATTTATTTCAGGTCGGTTAATGCTTCAAAGCAGACATTGAAGCAAGAAACAAAGTCTGGATGATTGAGTCTGTAATTCATTTCTCGGATGCTTTTTTATTAAAAACAAAATTCTCTTCATTAACTTCCTCCATACGTAGGTCTGTTTCACTGGATGATAAATTGTTCCAGAAGTTATTGCAATACGACAACATTGTTGTTTTGAGACCATGATAATGGCATAATAATGCAAGAATACATTCTGAAAAAGTCTAATGAGGTTCCTAAATATATATAAGGACATGTAATGTTAGCAGCAAGCAGTTTTAAGTACCGTTATTAAGCTAACAAGAAAAAAACAAAACAAAACAAAACAAAAAAACAAGGTTATCTTGATCTGATTTCGGAAATTGATCCAATATAGGCCAATAAACAAAAAGAGAGAATTGGATTATACAAGCCCACTGATACGAGCAGCACTTACATCCTGCATACAGACACATTGGTTTATACTTATTGCTCTTGAGCATTGTTTTTTGTTTGATTAATATCACTTCCTCAAGCCTTTTCCAAGATTCCACACTACAGAACAAACAGTAAAAGCATGTATGATGATTTGTGTTGATAGGTCAACTAAGGTTCCTGTCAATTCTCAAAGCTACAATATCAGTATCAAAACGTTGTAATGTTGTCACCCCTAAAACAAACAGCAACATCGAAATTTTCATGTTTACCTCATAAATTTCTCCATGATTTCCTCCACCCACATCTGCAGCCGTATGAAGCTGATCCCATAGCGCCACCAAAGCCGGAACAGATCCAACAGGTACCAGTCGGTCTCCTCCAAAATCACCTCTTCACTATTAAAAACGGCAGTCTTTCCTGCCACATTTCGACGGTATTTCAAACCTTTAAATAGGTGAGAGGAGAAATTTTATTCTAAGCAATGAGCTGTATTTTTGTGAGGAAGGCAAAATATTTAAATATTCTGTGACTGAATATCCCTGGCATTATTAAAACTTGTTATAACTCACCAAGCTGTTTGACAAATTCCTGCATGTGCAGGTTGAGGGAGTGAATAATGGATCCTCCAGACTCATATTCATTGTGGTTGACGGTTACAGTGGCCAGGCGACCTCCGACCTCGCCCTTCTCGAACACGTCCACCTGCACCTCCGGACCAAAGTGTTGGCGCAGGAAATTGGCCGTCGCGCTGCCTCCTATACCTGCTCCAACCACAGCTGGAGCACAGAGAAAAGGAAGATAATGCAATGCAAAAAAAAAACTAAAACTTATGTATTTTGACTAGTTTCTAGTGCAAATATCTTAGTACACTTAAAATAAGACTACACAAATTCACAGATAACTTGAGCTTGCTTAAGTCAATAATTATTGAATATTGATAAAAAGTATTAGTTCCATTGGCAGATTTTGTCACTTAAAACATGGGAAATATGTCTCGTTTCAATATTTAGCTTGTTTAGAAATCCTTTGAGCATAAACTCATCATTTTAAGGTGTTATTTTTACCTTTTCAAACCTTAAAAACATCTCGTACACTCTCTTTGAGTGAATAAATGTCCATATAAAATGTAGATACAATGAAAAAGATTCTCATACTATTTCTGTCGAAAACATTTCTGAAAGCCTCAACTGTCACCGTGCTGTGAAAAAGTATTTCCACTCATTTCATCTCATTTTTTGGTCACAAACGTTTCGAGTGGATGAGTTAGAATGACCTAGTCAGAGTACACACATAAATTCAAATACAGCTGATTCACATGTACAGATTCTGATTAGATTCAGATTTCTATTTATAAAAATGAAAATATTTTTTTTTAATTTTCCATTTCATAATTACGCACTCTCCATGTCGGTCCATCACAGAGAGTTGCAATGAAACCAGTAGAAAATTAAATACAATGAATGAACCAGTGAAGACGTTTTAAAAACAATTGATAATAAAATGTTAGTCAGCCAGACATTTGCTGTTATAATATCTGTGTCTTTCAGAAATGAGCAACAAACAAATTAACCTTTGTTTTATTTTTCATCTGTTTCATGTGTTGCTAGCCACCATGGCTAACAGTAGCTGAATCCAACGGCTGCCTTCAGGGGCCTGCATGTTTTATTTCTCTATGGGTGTGAACAGTTCTTCTTACCGATTCGTGAAGGAGGAGCACCGTCTTCATGAGCGGGTGTCTCCGGGTTTCCGACAGCTGAGCAGACCGTTAGCACCACCGCGATGAGCGGGAGTTGAAAGCCGCCCATAGCCGGTTGGGAGCAGCGCCGAGGGTAAGCGTGTTCGGTTCAGTACCAGCAGATTAGGTTCAGGTTATCTCCCTTCTTTCGCTTGGAGGGACATACTTAGAATAAATATGATGCAGGTTGATTTTACTGAGAAGTAAATCAGTTAATTAAGTTTAATATGGTTCACAAAGATGTACAAAGATGACTGGGAGGATGCGGTAGCAGAGAAGGGGGGTCCGCATCATTTATATGCCAGCGTGCGCCAAATTGGCGTAATCTTTCCGTTATTCAAGAAGCCAGAGCGGCATAAACATTATCGTCATCTATGGCTGATTCAAATAGGGTAGTATAAAATAATTAAATTTTTAATTTGTGAAAAAAATTAAGCTATCTTACATTCAAATACTTTAGTGTGTACAACTGAAAGATAAATATTAGGAGAGGCAGTGAAGAATCTCATCATATGTACTGTATTATGCCTCTGTCTATGAATAGGCCCTAACATCTGATTGGTTACTTTGCGCAATCAAGTCAATTTCAGACCAATCATCTTGACTATATTATTTTATGTTAGAATAAGGCACTGGAAATATACAAACCTTAAACAAATATTTAATTTACTGTGATACTATCTCAATCAATAATTTAATTAAGTATGTATTTCTTAAATTGACTTAGACATTATTTTTAAAATGTCATATATTTGGCCCTCTATAGTTTCAAAGCAATAATTTTGGTTCAAATAAATGAAGTCTTCTCATATTGATACGAGTTACCTTCCAGCATTTTTAGCAAGCAAGATCTTGCGCCGGCGACGTGGAAAGGAGCGGTAGCTACTACTGAACGAGGGTACACGTCCGAAAACATCTTGTGACGTAACAATTTTCGACCAATCAGAAATGGCACTGCAGGTCTTGAAAAGACCTGCAGTGCCATTAGGAGACAAATCTCCATTAGGAGACAAATCTTTTAGGGTTTCTCAATATAAACACCAAAATGTATACTTTTATTATATATAATATAAATATATATTCCTTTCAATAGCTGAACACAAAAATAGTAACTGAAATTAAGATTTTGTTTTTTCAGATGCCTCAGTCTATTCAGTAGTAATATTAGTATATTACTTAAAAAAAAAAAAAAAAAGCTTTTCCCAGCTCAATTAATCTGTATTTTAATTTATTTGTTCACCTGATCTGTAGCACTCAATTTGTTTAATTTATTAAACTAAAATGTTATATTTGATATATTTATGCAACGTCCTCAGTTTATATTTCAATATAAGCTACTGTCTCCACCAGTATTGTTCACTTCAAACATGCTATGTGGGGAAAAAACAAATCAACAGAACCTCATGTTGAAAAACAGTGGATGTTGCTTTTATTTCATTCAACAGAGAAACTGCTGTGACATTGGAGTAAACCACTGAGCTGAAACTAACATTCACACTGTGCCGCATAAACAGTGACTGGCACAGTGGAGCTGTAAGGCTTAAGGACGCCTCAAACATATACTCAATTAAACATGCCTGCGCCACACTCGTACTCACACACACACATCTTCATTTACATCAGCTATCTTACATCTGTGTGGCTGCTCAAACAGCCTCACCGCTTTCTCCTCTCCCTCAGAGGTAAAGAGGTCAACAGTCGACTGGAGATCAGGTCAACCTCTGTTCCCTGCTGTGACCTTAAATGCAGGATGAAGAGATGGCATAACACAGAGACCTTAACCGTTCATCTCGAAGCAAGTCAGCCCCCAGCAATAACACTGCGAGGCCAGCCTGAAGGCTGGGATTCAGGAGGTGCTGGGGGAGGTCATGCTCAGGCCAAAGGGAGGGGTGGGGAGGAGTAGGTCACTGGTCATGGTGGCGATCCAGCCGTTCACTTGGTGGAGCGTCGCGTCGGCTCAGAGGCGGTGGGGGGAGGAGGCGGGCCGCGTCGGTCCAAATCCTCGATGTAGAACATGATCAGCTTTCTGCGCTCCTCTGGGACGCACTCCAGCACGAGGTATCGCTTGTCGTTTTGAAGGATTTTCTCCACGTCTTTCAGATGCTGGTCCGACTCCTGGATCAGCTTTCTGGACCTGGAAAAGTGGAACCATTAGAGCCACAAAAACAGGAACTTTCTTTGAATTTAGCAGTGAATTTATTTCATAAGGGACAGTTTATATTAATCAACATGAGTGCATGAAAACAGCCATGCAAATATGCCAGACTTAGCACCAATTTTCATCTGTAGTTCTCCGACAAGATAGTTTTTACTAACAACTTAACGCTACCAATCAACCCTGTGAACGCGCTGCATACACCGTTACAGGAAAACAGGAGCTTAATTTTTTTTCAGATTCTCTGTCTCATACCATACTGTCGGCATAGTGACAGTTTCAACAAATGCATAAAGAAACAAAACTGGCAGTGTGATTGGAAATTTTATTTTTACTACTTTCTCCACCGTGAGACGAGAAAATCAGTAAATATCAGTAAATTTTAAATATGATTCAGTGCAGTGGCTTGAATATTTTTCAATAATATTTGTGTTTGTAGGCCATTACAATTACAAATAAGTGATTGCTTTTCTTTATGACTGCAATAGTACCAAAAAATATTGTGATAAAATTCTAGGTCCATTTTGCCTGTCCGTAATGCAGTTTTTAAAGGGTTCCTGCTGAGTGCACACACCTGTACGTGATGAACTTTGTCTCCTTCAGCAGGGTTCTGAAGTCAGCTTTGGCCGTGATGTATTTGTCTTTGATGTAGTCTTCAAACTCTCGCTGTCTCTTCTGCAAAAAGAGATAAACACATAAAACATGAAAACCACACAAATCGGATTTTGTTGAGTTAATATGTTGAATTGCTGCAGGTGTTAGATAGTCTCTTACTCTGTCACTGGAGGAGAATTTAATACAGCGAGGGTCATCTTTGATGACCTTCTTGACTTCCTTCCATGTAGTCGTCAGTGTGATCTGCAACAACGAAACTTTTAAATAAGCTGCTTCATTTAAAAAATTAAAGTGACGCTCAGGCTGGAAACCTTCCCAGAAGTTCTCCTTACATTTGAACATTTTTCTGCGTCATGTTTTAACTTCTCACCATGCTGGTCTCGTCAAGCAGCTGCCTGAACTGTTCCTTCTTCTTCTTGGCCAGCGCCTCTACGTGCTCGTTGAACAGCTTCTCCTTCTCCTCCCTTTCCAGCAGGGAAGCCGACTCCCAGCGGTGGTCCTTCCGCAGGTTGCGGCGCGTGTCCGACCACGTTGCGTCCGAAGAACGGACCTGAGGGAGGGGCAGAAATCTCTTACAGCCAAGATAATCGCAAAGTATGCAACAAAGAAATAAATAAATAAATATGGAGGTTTGAAGATTCAGGAAGGATCAGAGTGCTGCAGCACCAGCGACGGAAACCCTGGAGCATCTCACCATGTCAGACATGAGGGCTTTGAAGTTCTGGATGGCCTCCTCCCGTTTGTGCTGCTCCCTTTCTCGGTCGATCTCTTTGGTCTGCTCCGATCGGGCTTTCTGCACCTCCCGCTCCCTCTCTCTGAGGCTGGCCTCGATGCGAGCCTGCCGCTCCAGCTCTCGCTCCTTCTCAATGTCCACATTCTATAGGGCAGGGAAAACATTATTACCTTAATGCAGGGATGTAACTCATTTTCACTTTGGGTCATGTCAAGGTCATAATGATCTTAAACGGCCGGTTGTATCAGAATCAGTAAAATAAACCTGCATCATGCATGCAAGATGTAAGTGCTGCTCATATCAGTGTGTCTTAAAATTCATTTATGGTGGACATGTTTTGAAACTGATGTAATTGTTTTTTGTGGCAATGAAAATCACAGATTTGTGGGACCAATTTAGAAATATTCGCAAAATATCTTACAATATTTGCAGTTATGTATGACGGTAACTTTTTGTTCGATGGGCTATAATTTGACATCAAGTAAAGCTGAGGAAGCAGTGTAGCAGAAGTCAGAAATACTGCCACCTGCAGGTGGGAGTTAGCATCAAATAAACCCAATGTTTTGACAATTTTGGTGGAAATTTTGCAGTAAAGTCACAATTATGCATTATTGCAAAAAAAGTGCAAGGATCTGTTGATTTTCCATGACTGGAGAAACTGATGCAATCTGGCAGTATATGAATAAAAACTGCTTTGATTAGATTGATACAATATTTAAGCACAGAACTGTTATATTAAAGGTTTTATTTATGCGTCCCTCTGGAGTCCAAAGGGCCAAATTTGGCCCCTGGGGCCTTGAGTTTGACACATTTTCAGTCCATTCTCCTCTGTTCAAAGAGCTGCTCCTACCTTTGCTTGTTTCTCCATGAACTGTTTGAATAGCTCCTCTCTGAGAGCGGAGCTGTCCACAGCCTTGTACCGAGGGTCAGTCTCTAGCCGCTCTTTCACTTTGCTCCATCGCTGATTTCCCTCCACATGTTGGTCGCTTAGCAGGTCAAAAAAGTCTTGCCTAACCTGAGCAGAAAAAAGTAAAACTCGTGAGCAAACCTTTCCAGAATTGTGGCAAAGTAAAATTTAAGTTTATGACGAGTACAGCTAAGGATTATTGTGCTGCAAATCTGTGAAAATGTGCTATTTAATTAAATCAGGAGAGAATTGTTGTGGTCAGAGAAAGAGACTCTTCTTTACCCCACATGGTGCTCAGCTAGGAAAAACTTTTTTTCTGCTAGTTACAAACCTTAAGCATTGCATATGTGAATTCCTCCTACCACTGATCAATGACATGTTCTACCAACAGAAAACAGCTTCCTGCAAAAGCTCTGCAATTCAAAATAAAACCTTTAAAAACCAGAGCGCAGGTTTAGGTTAGCCTTACCTTCTCTCCTCTGGTTTTGGAGTCTTCTTTGTCTCTCTTCCTCATAGCGGTCATAAATTCGATGAAGATCGCCTCCCTGTCCTTCATCTTGTCGATGGCCTTGAATCTTGGATCTCTTCCATGCTTCATGGCAAATTCACTAAATGTTGTTCTGCAGATTTGAAAGCAAGAAACCAGTGTCACTTTGGCCTATTAGAGTGAAAGTTTAACAAGGATCATAAATGAATATCCACAACTGGTTGTTGAACAAACCAGTAAAAAAGTTTCACAGCCATCTTCAGAAACATTCAGAATAAAAATGGCAGGTGTGTTTACTTGGGTGTGAGCTTGGAATCCTCCATCATCCGCCTGAAATCATCTTTGGCCTGCATGAGCTTGTTCTTCTTCTCCTTTCTTTCCTCTTCAGCTCTTGTTTTCACATACTGATCAAAAACCTGAGGACACGATCATAAATAATGACTGGAGGATGAAAAACGAAAAAGAGACAAATACAGAGTAGATAAAAAGAAGAAGAAATGATGAAAATGAACCTGTTTCCTTTCTTTTGGGTTGAGCAGAAGGTAGCGCGGGTCGAACACGATCTTATGGAGCTCTTTGTCCCAGGTCGAGAACGCAGACACCTGCAAGCAGGACAAACAAACTGCTATTCCATAGAAAACTACGATTCTTCTGAACCAGAAAATAAAGAAATAAATCCAATACATTTCTGCTAAGCTATAAAAACTTTAAAAAATGTCCTGAGAAACTGAAAATGTCAGTAATGATGATAAAGGTAGACTTTAATATTCAATAAGATGGACAAGTAAGCATTTCATAAGGTGGAGAACAGTAGATATTTTCAGCTTGTACTCAAACATCATTACACTTTTATACTGCAAATCAGATTCGTTCATCAATATATTTAGAATTAATAAATGTTATTATTAATCCATAGAGGGAATTTAAGTGTTGACTTTATGAACGTTTTCAAAATAGTTATTTTTAATGTTTTACTGCATACTTTACTTAGTTTAAGTCTGCATTAAAACAGACTATATCTGAAAACAGACTAAATTTAAAAGTGCATGACAAGAGCTCTACAAATAAGATTTGAGGTATTTAGAAGGTTGTGTTTTGTTACCCCTCTCTCCAGCAGCATGTCTCTGAACTGGGTCATCCTGGCCTCTAGGGGCACCACCGCTCTCTCTCTGGCTGCTCGCAGCTCTGCCTCCATGGCTGCTTCCTTCTCAGAGTCTGCCTCCTTCGTTTCTTCCTTCCTGTCAGGGGGAATCAAACCATCACAAGGTGAAGAAGAGCTTAAGCAATAATAAATTAAACGAGTGGTTCAACCTATGAATGGTTTTACATTAAATGAGCAGACTTACTTTCTCTTTTTGGATTTGGTTGGCTCCTCATCTGGACTATCGTCAGTGGCCAGCGACGTCTCTGGTTCCTCCTTACTGACACCTGAGTACATCAAAATAACTTTCTTAGCGTAAAAGCTGCTAAAATGACCTTTTCTGTTGCAGCTGAAAGCCTCAAATAAAAAAAAAAAGCCTGCTTTTGTTCTGCTCACCCGTCTTCTTGCTGTCCTCCAGGCCCCTCTTGTGTGGTGGCTCCTGGATGTGTTTGTCCACGTCGGATCGGCCGACCAGCTCTTCGGGCCGGTCCCACATCGACAGCCGTGTGGTCGGGTTGTAGAAGAAAACCCGGTCGTCACCCGTCCATACCACACACCTGATGGAAAGAACAACAAAAATAGATTTTATTGTCTTTTTTTCTCCTCTGTCAGTAAGAAGCGATTATGTTGGTGTGTGGAGGATGTGGGATGCATACCAAGGTGTGCCAGGTATGGGGTTGGTGGCGACAGGCCGGGCTTTCTGAGCTGCCTTTTCTTCCTCGGTCATCTCTTCTTCTTTAGGTTCCTTGACAAACAGAGAGAGGGAAACAGGTTTTCATCTCCTGTGTTGTTTTTGTAACTTCTTTATATGTTTTGGTTGCAGTTTATTCTAATATCCCCATTAGATTGTTGTTCATATTGTTTACTGACCTCCTTCACATTATTAGTGTTTTCCATCTTTATATCATCATCCTCCATCTCCATTGCCTCAGCTTCCTCCTGGGTCAGACGTTCTTTGGCCTTCTCTGCTTCTTTTTCTAAGAAAAACACACAGACACGCACGTTTAAAAAAACACATGGAGGAAAGAATGAGACCTCATAATGACATCCATCCTGGCAGTTCAGATGGAACCGGATAAAACTGTTCACACATGAAATTAAAAGCATGTTCTGTTTAATTAAACAGAACAGTGCAGTCAGCAGATCTGCTGCAATAAACACTGCATCAATTAATGGCATGATAAATTAAAACGAGGATGATCGTTTCCATTGGCATGATTTATTGTTTTTCTCTTTTCTCTCTAAATTTCTACCAAAAACTGGATAACAAAAATTTACAGGCTGGTGCTTTTGTCTTAGCTAGCCCTTCTTTTGGAGGACAGTTTTGCTTGCAGACGTCATAATTAATTTGATTTGTCGCTTCTGTTTATTGATTTTGGATAAACAGTTCCGGTGTTAAATGTTCATTGGAATTTAAAGCTCATCGATCTTTCAGAATAAGTTCTTGCATTATTATGCCATCACCATTATATTACTTCCAAATGGTCACAAAACAACAATATTACCATTTATTGCAATAGTTTCTGGGACAATTTATCGTCCAGCAAAACTTGCTAAACTTTTTAACAAACACAAAAATTTTAATTTCTGTTCAAAAGTAAAGCTGAACTCACAGAAGTCAGAAGTTCCTACCTTTCTCTATGAGGGCCTGTGGTTTCTCCCAGGTGGACTCCAGCGTGCGGTTGTTGTAGTAGTACGTTTTCCCATCGGCTGTCCTGTACTCCGTCCACTCAGGAAGCTGCAGCGATCCGGCTATGGACGCCGGAGCCGGCGAAAGCGTCAGCTGCGGGTGCATCATGGAAACTAAAGGCGGGCCCATACCAGGGAGCATGCCTGTTGTTGGAAAACAGACGGAAAACATTCATTTTAATTATTTTCTACAGTGAGTTATGTCTGATTTCCTAAGATGTTAATGAATATTTAGAAAACAGCATGAAAAAACCCAGCTGAATAGCTTTCATAAAACATTTTAGAAACTTTAGGGGCAGTTTGTGAATGAAACGCAAAATACCACTTAAAGAGTATTTGTAGAATAAAATTATTACGTTTAATAACACCTTCACCATAAACAACTAATTAACAGATAACACAAGCCAAATACACACAAAAAAAACAAACAAGTAGTGACCACACACTCACAACCATGCCACAGAAGAAGACAACCACATGATCACAACACATAGCCCGAATTAGCTGCTACAGGGCAACAACAGCTAGTGTTAATGGGACAGAGACGGCTTCTCTTCTGTCGTTTTCTCCTTCCTAAGAACAGGCTGCTCCTAACAACCAACAAATTCTCTTTAGATGCTGAACGCGGTAAATAAAAAGCAGCTAAACTCTCAAGGTCAATCCCAAGGACAACACATCTTGAAGTCAAACCTTAAAAAGTTTTTTTGCGAGCACAAGGATGTTTGTCTTGAACTGCTGATGGTAGAAAAAACATCATAGCTAAACATTAATGTAGATAAGATATAAAGTTCTGATAAAACCAGAACTTTGATGAGAAATGATAACAAAGCTACACATTCTGTTTCTTTCTGTTGGAATGGCTGAAAAAAGTCACCACTGTACAGCGAATGGATGCATTCAACACCATGCTACTGGTTTTAAACGACCCCATGTTGACACCATACGATGCATGTAGATATCATTCACTACCATGCCATCTACTGTTGATCTGAGAGGCGAGCGAGCGGCTGGGTGTTTACCGTTGGCGCTGGGGCCTGCCTTTACACAGGGAGCACCTACTATCTGCACCATTGCTACACCTGCAAGAACAACGGACAAGCAAGCATGGGGATTGAACACAGCAGGAAACTGGACATCTTCTACCATGGTGTGCAAAGAGTGTGTGGCGTCCCACTTGGACAAACCGGCGTCAAAAAGGTTGGAAATCTCATATTTCTGAATCTGAGGAGATGAAATTATTTACACTAAACACTGAGGGACATCACAGCGTAGGATGCCATGTTGTCTTGTTTATAATTTAATTCATATGAAGCAACTGAAACGACTGGAAGGAGCCATTTTCCACATTTTATATGAATCCCAGAAAAACCCTTGAGATCTGCAGTGCCTTTCCTTATTCATACCTCTTGCACTTTTTCTTGTTTTCTTACACTAAAACCATGAACTTCAATGCATTTTATTTATATTTAAGTCATTGTAGTGCAGAATTGTGGAAGTTACAGTTGGTCTTAGCACTTTTCACAAATAAAAAGTTGAATACCGCAGCATTAATTACATTCAGCCCCCTGAGCCGGTACCTTTTAGAACAATACTGGGTTTTGTCTCCACCAGCTTTGCACAAAAACAGAATCTGTCTTGGTAAAACTGTCTGATCAGATGAGTGTTTATGAAATTTAATTTTCAATTACTGACACAAATCCTCAATTAGCTTTGACCGAAACATTCTAGTGCAATCTAAACCACAAGTGTCAAACTCAAGGCAAGCTGTTCACAGTCCTGAGATTTGCTCCATTCACTTTTCCTATCCCTGCTGAAGAGAAACATTAGCACAGCATGATGCTGATTAAGATCTGAACATATGCACTTAAGCTAAGATTAAAATGCACAAATAGGCCTGTCACAATAACAAATCTGAAAACACATTCAGACAGATCAATAAACTTTAAATTAAATTTAAGCAAAACAACAGGAACAACTAACAAAATGGCTACTGAAGTCTCTGTTAACAAAACTGTCCTTCAGAAAAAGAGCTAGCTGAGAAAATGCAACAGGCTAAAGACTTTTGTCATCCAAATTTTAGTAAAAAAAGAAAAATAATAAATCATCCAAATAGAAGTTATTGAGCTCGTTTTAATTTATTATACAATTATTTGATTTATTGCAACAGGTCTGCACACAAACTGACTATTTACCAATTAGCTGAACTTTGAGGGAACCTGGTTGCACGTGATTTTATTCAGCGTAGAATGGTCTAAATATGGTCAGATTTTTATCTAGTAAAACATTTTACAATCATTTGTGTTGGTCTGCTAAATAAAATACAAAGAGGTTTATTGTTGCAATAGAAAAAGTTAAAGAGGTATGAATACAGCGCAACATTTTACTTTGACCTCTACGCTGCACTACTAGAGGTTGCTACAATAAGCCACAAAGCAACACTTGCAAACAAGACAAAAACATTTATAATTTGCCCATAAAGACCTAAAATTAAAAATCATTAAATATGCACCACAGTTTCATTAGAACAGCAGCTTTTGAGCTGCAGGTGTCATTCTCACCTGGTAGAGGGATGTGCATGCCTGGCAAAGGCACCCGGAAAGGTGGCACCATGACGGGTGGGAAGGCAGGTATGGCTGCAGTGGGCTGGGCCACACTGTGAGGCAAGGCTGCTGGCAGCAGTGGCACAGTCTGGACCGCCGTGACAGGGGACGGCACCGTGGAAACGGTCACCACGGTGACCGGCGACACAGCAACAGTGGACGTCACGGTGGCAACAGGGGGGAGGTCTGCTACAACGGTGGCTGTGAGGTAAGAAAGACAAAAACGACAAGGCACTTTAAGCTTCGTGTTCGCTGAGGCGCTGAGCGCCGAGGAACATTTGCTTACCTGCGATGGACACAGAGGGCGAGGGGGTGGTGATGGGGTCTGGACTCGAGGTCAGCGTGTGGGTCGGGGTAGAGGTCGGGGCCTGAGTGGGGGAGGCCGCCGCCGTGCTGGCAGCTGTGTTTCCGCTGTTGGTGCTAGTGGGTCCGGTTGCACCCACGTTCGCACCAGAACCTGCAGCTGTAGCCCCCGCTACCAGAAGAGGGTTGAGTTCAGACTGCTGGATGATCTTCACACCATCTGGTTTGCTCCATGATGACTCTCTGGTCCGAGCGTTGTAGTAATATGTCTGAGGAGGAAATAAGTCATCAAACAAAGTTATTTCTTTTATTGAAAAGCTTAGCAGCAATGTAGGAATCTGCTAAACCTGTTTTATTTACTCCCTCAAGTCAATTTCTCCCTCCTTTTTTGCTAAATAAATATTCCAAACACTTCAAAGTACGTATTTATGTTTTTTAAAACATTTTAAATGCTTAATAGGAAACATATTCTGGCAGCATTTTGAACATTTTATAGTCAAGATAGGGATCTACATTATCTGGAGAAATGGACAGAAACAGGCCCTTTCAATGTGTACATTTCATTTACATTGACTTTAAATGAGTAAAACTCTGTTTTACAGCAAAAGATCTCTCAATTTGTTTTCAAACTATGATTTTGTCACCAGCATTACTTTTGCAGGTTTACAAAGCAATGATCACCTCAGTAGATTACAAAAACTGAATGTATCTTTCACTGTTATTACAGAACAGGTATATTTTAGCTTTTATTATGCAAGTTTAACCATAAAACAAACATTTTCAAGAGAATGCAGCCAAAAATGTTCGGACTAAGGATCTGTGCTTGAGTTAAGCAGTTGTCCCTTATGAATATAATTGCAATCAAGTTCTTTCCTCCAAGATAAATGAAAAAAAAATATTCTGATGGGAGTTTTCATCCTACCTTTCCCTCTGAAGTTTTGTTCTCTACCCAGATTTCCTCTGCGGGATTGAGAGCTGGGTTTCCAGATGCAGGAACAGGAGGCATCCCAGGAGGAAACAGCATCCCTGGAGGAGGCGGCAAGTTGCCAATGGGAGGGGGAAGGAAAGGAGGCCTCTGCAGAAGAAGATGCAACAATGCATTTGGCTATCAGACTTTCTATCACAACAAAACATACATTTGTAGCAAACAGAAAACCTGCAAGAATAATTCAAAGTGGCTGATGCGTCATGGACTCATTTAAAGAAAGTCTCCCTGCATTAAAGAATCAATTACTGCAAAAGCTAGAGAGATCATCAAACATGCTAAGTCATATCCTTCTCTGATGAGTGAAGTCTTCTAAAAGCTGAACTTGTTAGGTTCACAGAGAGGAAAGCACAAAAAGCATTATTCATGTCTACTCACTGCTTCTCTCTTTTTGAAAATTGCTACTAAAAATAATACAAACACTAAGAAAACTACACCTGTTAATTACCTGCAACTGTTCTAATAATTTTTACAATTGCTTTAAACTCCGAATATAAAAAGTGAAAAAGCAACTAGCATCAACTGTCCCTTCAAATAGGAAATGAATAGATTTTGCATCAACTGAATAACAAAGCGATGTGCTCCATCTGTGGCCGGATGTTGGAAAACAAAGAGCTCTCCGAACGTATAGCATGAAATCAATATGTAACATGGTGTAATACAGTTATAATGACTGTGAAATATGGCATACACAATGACAGAAAGAAGTGCTAATGTTGCAGAAATATGTAAAACATTCACCTGGAGGTGAGGAGGTCCAATGGGTGGTGGCATGCCTCCGGGTGGTGGGATAGGCGGCATGTTTGGGTCAAAGGGAGGTCGAGCAAACGGGGGTCTTGGCGGCGGGCCCCTCATCATGCCAAATGGAGGCGGCGGTGGCCTTAGCAGTGGCGGAGGCCCTCGTAAAACTGGGGTCTGGGCTGGCGTAGGTGCGGGGGCAGTGGCAGGCGCAGGGCTGCGGAACCGCACTGCCTGCTGCGCCATTCTGGTCAATAAAGTAAAGGATTTTAATGCTTCAAGCTGCAGCTCTTCAATGCACAATACAAAAAGAAAATTAGAGCTGCACCATACGTAGAATGCAAATGTGTGAAGGTGGTTAGCCATTTTCAGTATCAGTGAAGAGTCTGAAAGATGATGTCAGAGGAAGAACAAAGGCTTCCAATAAGGAAACTTTGTTTTCTACAGATGCATGCTGGCATTTAAGCAACAATTATTAAGCTGTAAGTATTACACCAAAGCTCCTTTCTTCTATTTGTCATGTACAATTGTGTTTTAGGCAACACTGGCAGTAGTTTGAAAAATTAATTTCAATCAATTGAGCTAATGGCCCAACATCTCTTAAAGGAATACAGAAAACACTGATGTTTACAGTTAGCAATGCTTTGTACATGGATTTACTCAGTAAACTGTGCAAAACATCAATATAAAAACAGTTCAAAAAGTCAACTTCATTCTTTGTTTATTTTGAAAAATTAGTGAAATCCAGTTAGTTCTATGTGGAGCTGTTTAATGCAGACTGCTGAAATATGGTGCCCATTTAGAGATACAGGTGTACCATAAAAAACAACAAGCAAAAGTGAGATAAGGAGGTATGCTTTAATTCTTTTTCACTGGGACTTATTTATACATACCTATGTTCAATAACATGGCTGATGCAGACATTAACTATCTTACCATATATATTTATTTCCAAAACAAATCAATTTAGGTTCAAAATATTTTTACAATTTCTTCAAGGGAAATTACAATCAGCTAAAAATCAGTATTTATCCAGATCACTTCTGTATCTTCCCAGAATTTCTACCATCTTAAATCTGCAAACAGTGCAGCAGTGCAATTCCCCATGAACCAAAAAGTCAACAATAGCCTCTAAGAATATTTTAAAATTGGTATAATATCGGTATAAACTACACATGTTTATAGTTTAAATGTGTATGTGAGTTTTTTTGTTGTATGCGTTTGTAGTAATGTAGTCTATTAACCAACACACTTATATACTAAATGCTTTCGGGTCATACTCAGATAACTCTGAACAAAAATCAATCATGTTGTGATTGTCGCCTCTTGCTAGTCAGGCTAATAGCCACCCCGTTCATTCAATATACAGAGCGGACTGCTGTTTACCTAAACATATTACGTGATTTATCTAACAAGCTTTTAAATGTAAATATGCAACTTGTGAGAACATAAGACCGGGCTCTGGTCAAAACAGTCGTTTTAGGATTAGGAAAGTTTCTGATCCGCGTGTTATAGACGGAGAGGCGCAACATAAGGCTAGTTAGCTACAGGCTAGTTAGCTGCCGTGGCTACATTCACAAGTAAAAACGCCAAAAATCTCAGTCGTAGACATCCCCGACCAGGTGCATATAAAATCTGCATTTGTATTTAATATTACACTTTAACCATTTTGCTGTAAACTCGTATTTTTCTCATAGCTGACCTGTTGTCGTTAAACCCAAGAGTTTCGCTCTCTGTCTGGTCCGCCATTACAGGAAAGTGTAACCGCTTTCTTCCTGGAAACGCCCCCAAAAGGTAATCACACGTTTCTATTGGTTGATCGTTGCCGTCCATAACGGTCCAGTTCAAGCTGCGCGCTCTGCGATTGGACACAAATGTTCTCGCGATCCTTTAGCTAAATGTTTATTGGCCTTCTTTTATCAGTTTATCTTTGTTCAGCGTGGAGCTAAGGATTTTAAACATAGGCTGTTCTGCTAATTTTTCATGCTGTTAGTGCTGACTCTGTTGTGCATTTTAATGTACGTACATCTTAATGTAAGCATTAAACGTTTGCACAGGTCAGTTATAGTTACCAGTGAAACTTTGGTTGAAAATGCACTTCAAAATATATCCATCCTTTATCTTCAAAGTTAAGATATTTTATTTAAAAATCGAGTCACGATTGAATGACGTGCCCTAAAGTCATTCAGTGACCCTTCAGTATTTCTCCTTAAAAATATAAAAGAAAAAAAATTCAAGATTCAGGAAATTTGAGCATGTATAGTAAGAAATGTTGATATAAAAAAGTGTATGCACCATGTATTGTGAACATTTTATTTAAAAACATGAAATCAGCTATCACCTGGAGGCTGGCTTATAAACTCTCCACATTGTTTAGTCTTGGTGAGAGGTGACATCAGCCAACACTGAAATTATGTTGAGCCAATGATGACTTCTTAGATAAAACCAGCTGAATAATAACGCTGCACTGAATAACCATCAAAGACAAATGGCCTCAAAGCTCCATCGTGCCAGTAACTTTGGTCGAGGTTTTCCTCCTCCATCCAGCTTCTGGCAAATCCGGGCCTATAAAAGCATTTTAAAAATAAATTTAAATCTTTGTGATTTATTGACTGTCAAGTATCTAAATACACTGAAAACAAGATGTGTAAAATATGGCAATCAGAAACTTTACACCGAACCTTAAACTCTGGCTCTGGCCCATATGGTACATGGTTGCTTGATGATGGGGGTTAAAGGGCAAATAGGAATTGCAGGAGACTGGTTGAGGCACAGGAGATGGACCAAATAGAATAGGGTCCAGAAACCTGGGTTGACCTGAAGGCATACTTTGTGAGCCAATACAGTGAATATTTGAGTCCTGCTGTTGTCCTGATGTTTGGTCATATTTCCCTTCAAAAGCTTGCTTTCTGTCTTTTCTCTTCCGGGGGCGATACTCGTAATCTGGTACCACAGTCAGAGCCAACATGAGTTATAATCAAAAGTTACGTCATCAAATGTCTTCCACAGAATACTTGACTAGAAGATGAAGTGATTGTACAGTCAATAATTAACATAAGCTTTTCAAATCCACTGTCGGACATACATGTAATGTTCATACCAGGGAAGTGCAGTCTGTGCATCTTCTTCAGCTTGTCAGCTGCTTTAAAGTAGGGCCTCTTCTGTTCCTCACTGAGCTTATACCACTCATTTCCAAGCTGAACACTGATGTCATTGCTGGTTCTTCCTGGAAAGGCTTTTTGCATGGCCTCTCTGTGGACGCGAGCCCACACTAGAAAAGCGTTCATTGGCCGTTTGACCCGTCCGTTCTCTTGGATAAACTGGTTAGGTTTGAAATCTGAGGAAAAGATTTTAGGTATTTACATCCAATCACAGTAATGCAGTTAGATCCACTTTAAAAAATCTCTAACACACAATCCTAACAGTGGCTAAT
>NW_015113378.1:0-28812 GCF_001443285.1 Poecilia latipinna
TTTTTTTTTTTTGTCCATTTATTTCCTCCCCATTTACTATTAAATCTCAGTTTAGAATTTGCATTCAAATTTGAAAAAGGAAAAAAAAAATCCGGGGGTTTTCGTAAAACAGCGTGCGCAGTTTTAATCTGTTATTATTGCAAACAACAAACCGGCATAAAGGCTGTGCTTCAATAGAACAGAAAATACAATTCGCAACAAAGAGCTTCCATTTTCTCAAACGAAATATTCCACAAGTCTGGTGCCTGTCAAAGAATCAGCCGTAATGTTTTCTTGCACACAAGCATCGCAAGATATCCAGTGAAGTGACATATTATCTCTCCTAAAAATCCCGACCAATATGAAGCAGCTTGTTTTGTCTTCACGCTTAGCTCACAGCATGTTTTATCATACATACAGAAGAATGTCAGTCCTTTTTTGCAATCACAAAGAGAATCAAATGCTTAAATGGAAAATAACTTCACTTCTTTTCAGTTGAACACAAAAGCACAAAGAGGAGTTTGAAGGCAAACATTTGCAATAACATTTTTGGTCTCCGTTATGTGAATTACTATTTCATAGACAAATGTTCTTGCTTTGGAACAGCACTGCTGCTGAGCGGAAAGCTCTTCAGGAAGTTAATTAATCAGGTAAAAAACATAGGAGATATAATTTTCACACCTTCTATGTTAAAATGAGAAAAGAAAGTAAAATAAAACATCATCTATTCCTGGGTAAATCAACAAGCAATTTACATTTACATTTTATGTTATTACTGAAAAATTATTGTTACATTATAAAAAGGTTGAAAAAATGAGAAAGCCTCTCCTCAAGTGTTTTTACATCACATAATTTGGAATTCTTAAAAAAAATTATGAGCATCAATTAAAATGACACCCCTGTAATGAGTTATGGATCAGAACTCATCTATGCAGAAAAGCTGTATTCTATGATAAATTATAGCGTTTATTTTCATTCATTTAGTTACTTACACCACTCATCTTCTGGGTAATATCACAGATTAGGACACTTAGACTAGAGATTATAGCTCAGCTCTCCAGAGAAATATTTGCCCTTTCAAGAATCGCATAACGGTTTTTCAAAAAAGGGAAATACTAAAATGTCTTTTTTATTGTTTTAGTCTACAGTGACAGATACGAAAAACATGCATTTCACACATTTCATGCTGTAGCAGGACATAGTCAGACTGCCACTGCTTTCATTTTTAATCCACCCCCCTCATCATGCTGAATGCTTGAGTGGCTCGAACGGCAGGAAGTGCCGACCTACTGCATAATTTTTTTTACAGCAAGTAATTATTTTACAACTTGTGGGCACTTCTAGGCTGCACGCAAGACAATCTAGACTGACTTGAATGAAACTGTGACATCACAGCAAAAGTAACTTACTCTGTCCTGATGGAGTAACAGACTGAATATTTTGCACCTCTCGCCTTAGAACGCATGAACTGTACAAATGATCAATAGTGACACATAATGTCTTTTTACATCTGCCAGCATTTGTGGGCACTGCTAACTGAAAAGCTAGCTGCACTATCCCTAAAGGACTAATCATGAACATTAGCTCTTCTAATGTGCTACAAAATGTATATAGAGTATTTAGCAGAAGCTAATGCTAAAGCTCTAAATTCAACTACATTGTTACCCTTGTTGTGTACTGTCCTATGATATTGTACCTATGGTCGCATCTTTCTTGCTACTGTCCATGTTTTATTTTGTTCCTGTATGTCTCTTGTTTGAAATGAAGTTATTGGCAGAACAAAAGGAACAAACATGAGAACAGGACAAGGAATTGTTACGTCAAGTTTTTACCTCCTTCAAAATAAGAGCATGAATATAAATGTCTAAGTAACTACTAGACGAATTCTTAAGTCAGTAATCAAAACCTGAACACAAATGTCGAACTTTATTCAACTGTAAGTTTACAAAACAGCCAAGTAAGTTGGTTTGAATTTATTGTGAATAATTAATTTAGAGGACGCTAAGTGAGCTTAACATGTTCAAAGTTACCGAAAGGGTTAACGCATAAAATTAAAAATTAACTCTGCTATTAGCGCTTTAGTGCAAGTGTGTCCAGTACACCAGCCAACATAAGACAGTGAGCCAGCATTGAATGTAACTTATGAGCCCTGAAGGTCTTCTTTCCTCCAAACGTACACCACTGTATGAATGCTTTACAGAACATGCCAGGCAGAAGCCACATATTAATAATGCAATTTTCTATCTAAATTCTTATTTATGTGAAGCAAAAAGTTCCCCTGAGATTATTGTATTATTCATAAGCATCAGAGAGGAGGATACAAATCATCACACAATGTGTGTGTGTGTGTGTGTGTTTAGTGTGTGTGTGCTTAGTGTGTTTGAACATCGTGTAATCTAACCACAGCAACAATGGGAATTTAAATACATGCATTTCGTGTATCTAAAGAAAAATGCCTTCCTCTCATCTCTGAAAGGTTTGTGATATTATTGTGGCTTTGTGAGGAATTTGCATCTGTTTATGTGTGAGTTCACGTATGTTTGTGAATTCAAGTGATTATCTGAGAGTAGAGGCATGTGTGAAGATGAATGTTAACATCGGTGTTTGTGAATGACAAGCGGAGGGGGGAGTAGCACCATCGGCACGTATCAGCGTGCGTGCCTGTACTGTATCCGGCTATATGTTGCCTGCTAATATGAACACGTAGAAGTACTCGGCATTCAATGCGGCTTTTTTTCTTTCCGTCAAGTAGAAAGTTTGAGAGGAAGAAATGTCTGCATGCAAATGAAACACAAATCAAGTTGTTTTCTTATTCCAGAGCCAAACTGATTTCTTTTTGTTGAGAGTGCCATAATTTTTTTTTTTTTTTTTTTTTTTTTATTCATGTATAATCACATTTACACTTAGAATTTGGGTGTTAGAAATAAAAAAGTGGGGGGGAAAAAAGGCATTACTTGAAAGAAAGCAGCAGCAAGAAAGCATTACTATCAATAAAACATATTGTTTATTACCATTCTTCTATTGGGAAGAGACATGGGAGAAGAATAAGGAATTATCATCGGGATCTGAATACGTCTTGGGGGGTGCGAGATGATGACTTCCATCTGTGCAGTGGTATTAATGGACGTGTTAATAGAGGTTGTAGCTGAGAATGGAGGGATTGACAGGGAAACAGCCAGCAGCACTGCAACCTCCTTGAAAATCATCAAGTGGGACAGATAACATCCTAGAATAACACACAGAAACGCAAATGAGTTTTGTGTATGTCTGGAAAAAAATACCAAAACATACACATCAAACTCTAGGCTCTGGAAAAAATAGGGGACACTGCAAAACTCCTGGGTTAAAAACAACTCAATTCTTTGTCATTTTGTGAACCTGGTCAGGGGTCAAACACGACCTGATGCACCTAATTTATGTGTCTAATAAAGACACATAATTTATGAAAAGATCAGCCTCCTCCTCCTCATTCCCTAGATGCTATTGCTGTCTGAAGAAATGCACAGCTCCCGACCAAAAACAACCAATCAGATCCTGGAGGAGGATCTTAGCGCTGTCAATCAACTCACTGCTAAACGTGCCCATGGCAGAGAAAACTGTTTATCCACCGTCATTTGTGGCCATGCTAACTCAGCTTAGCGTCCACTACAAGCTGTGCTGTCAGGAAGTAGCAGAAAGTAAATGTCGCATGGGACGGGGGAAGAGCAGCACCACACAGAAGCTGATTGACAGCGCTACGACTCGCCTCCTGGTTCTGATTGGCTGTTTCTAGTTAGCTCTGGGAGAAGGCAGAGGAGCTCCATTTTTCCCCCCACAGATTATCTGTTTCATACCGTCACGACATAGCGACAGTTTCAACAATAAAAAGTATATATATATTTTTTTATAACAGTTACATACTGCGGCTTTATTGTCATACCATGTGAAAAGGTTAAAATGATGTGAATGCTTTTGAAAGGCATTTAAAGTTTTGCTTATCTATCACAGAGCATCTAGTCTGAATGTCACAACTGCTGTTAAAAATATACATGAAAAATTAAAAAAAAGGAATGCGCTCATGTTTTCACAGACGCAAAAAGACAGATGTCTCTTCCATAATGCAGATTCAAACATAAACATATGTACACAAAAAGCTTCGACGTGTACCTAAGCAAACGTAAGCTCCCTTCAAAAGCAACAAAATAACCATAATGACCCACAGACACCTGTGAAATCAGTCACAGATGTATGTGCGGCGCTCACATGCACAAATTGAGAGATTTGAGGGAAACGTGCGACAGCTAGATAATTGAAAACTAAGAGCACAGAAAGCTGGTCTGCCTTCTAAATCACCCGAGCAAACATGTAAACAGCAAATATTTGATGTGAGCCAATATTTATTCAACCACACACGGGACGAAAAGAACGATAACAGCACCACGAGAGAAATAATATTTCCAGTCCAGTTCTATTTAAGTTCTTTTTGGCAGATGGCATCATTGTTGTCATAGCTTGAAACATTTTGACTCATCATAAAAATGCCTAAAAGTGAATCAACAATCGTTTTTGTTGCCTTCCTGTATCTAACAGAGCTCCGAAACCGTTTGATAATTAGTGAAAACAGTTGGCCTTAGCAGTTTTTTAAATATTCCCAGAGAACAACTTGCTTTCATTCCCTCAGAAAACTCTCATGTATCCATGGATTCACGTTTCTTCAGTTTTTGCCTTCTTAATCACACTAAGACAAAAAAAAAAGATCCAGTCTAAACGAACCAGTCTATTGGTTTAATTACAATTTCACATTACATGTGAAAATTACATGTGAAAATGTAATTAAACCAACTAGTTATGCCACGTTTGCTGGTAACACCTGACAGTAAGTGTTTGCAATAACAAGCAAGAGTCTTTAGTGTAGCTGTAGAGGCATTTCACCCACTCTTCTGTGCAGAATTGTTTTAATTTAGCCATATGTTGTGGGGTTTTCCAGTACAAACGGCTTAAGGTCATGTCACAATAGCTCAATTGGATTTAAATCAGAACTTTGGATAGGCCACTTGGACTCTGTCCTTCATGACTTTTTGCTAGAGAGCAGAATTCATGGTTCCATCAGTTATGGCAAGCAGCCCAGGTCACAAAGCAACAAGGCAGCCCTCAGGCTATCACACTCTCACCAGTGTTTGACTGTCAGTTTGAAGTTTGTTTTTTTTTTAACATACAGTCAGTTTTACACCAGATGTAATGAGACAGCACTCCTCTGTGTGGTGTGTTTTCCCAAAGGTCTTGGTCAAGATATTTTTTTTTTTTGGCAAATGTGAGACGGGCTTTTTTCGGTCAGCAAAAGTTCTGGTCAAATCAAAACTCAAATCAAATTTTATTTGTACAGCACATTTCAGCAACAAGGCATTTCAGTGACTTGATGTCGTTCTGGCTTCTTTACCTCGTGCATTGAGTTGTTGAAACTGTCTTGCAGTAATCGTGGAAGGCGGACCACTCCTGGGATGATTCACAGCTGTTCCAGTTTCAGTTTGTGGAAACTGGCTGGTCTTCTGGTTCTCTGGAGTCCCAGAGCCTGAGAAACACTGAGTTCCTTTAGCTCAAGGCTAAAAACTCACTTGTTTAGAGTTGCTTTTGACACATAATCACTAGAACATTGACCAATACATTTGATTTGTACTGGTGATTTTTGACAATGGGACTCGACACATGTTTACTGGTGACTGTATGATGGTTTTATGATGTTTTATGATTTGTTTTGTGATGTAAAGCACTTTGAACTGCCTTGTTGTTGAAAAGTGCTACAAAAAAACCATTTCTATACTAAATAACCTCAAAGACTTTTCTCATCCCGTCTAAATCTTTAAATCTGGGCATGATGTGTTTAATGAGATGTTTTGGCTACTTTATGGTGTCAGACAAGGTTCTTTAATGTCATTTGAAAATTAGGTTCATCACTGTTAATTCATAATTTAACAAATGGGGGGTGAATGATGAGGGGAGCAAAACTCTATTTTTTACAGGTCAGAAAAGTTGTTACGCAGATTATATTTGTCTTATATAAAACTTAGTTTGATGATGTGAAAAATGTAAAAAAAAAAAAAAAAAAAAAAAGAAAAGAAAAGTCAGACTATCAGTAATGAGAGTCAAACCTTTATATTGTGTTAATATAGTAATAAGGGGCCCAACAAAGCTGCAGTTCCCAAAACCTGTGGTTCATGAGACAAAAGCTGTGGGATCTGAATATTTTTTAACAGCTACAGCACAGTGTAGACTACTTTACAGGCTTTCAGAGTGTGTATGAAGATGAAAGAGCTGTGTTTTCATTTATAAAGGTGATGGACTGAAAGTGCTGGTCATTCAGATTTAGTTTTTGGCAGCAGCTCTGAGAGCTTTAGTTTATGAATGTCTTGTGCATAGGTCCATTTTGACAAACGTTTATTAAACTACATGAAACTTTGAACTCAAAAAATAATATGCTTCTGTAGTTTACTATCAGTCAAATTCAGAATCAGTATTTCATAAAGCAGGAATATAAATCATTCTGGAAATATGGAATCAGTTTAAATTTTGATGAGACGACTGGAATCTGACTACTGTTGCGAGAAGCTAAACAGTGTATATACCTAGAAGGCATTTCATTTTGTGCTATATTATGTCACAATACTGTACTTTGCAATTTTTATATTTCTTTGTTGTAAGTGGGTACAGAATAAAGCCTGACAAGTAGGATTAGAGAAGTTATGGGATGGTCTCCATGAGTTTTACCTTTTATACTTTCTGAGGAAAAAAGCAGTAAAGAAACAAAGAACCTCCAGACTGTAACCTGCTTGCTGCAGGCTGATGGACTTCCTTTCACAGCCTCCCCTGTTTCGTTGAGCTGTTGCTCTAAAAAAAAAAATCTTCAGTAGTTTGTATGTTGGGAATGCCAGCCTTTTATGCTTCATTATTGTGAATTCAGAATAGAATAAAGAAGTAAGCAAAGTGACTGACAGGATGAAAGACAACAAAAGTGCATTCTTCCTCGTCAGTCGTGCTCTGAAATGTAACATAGTAGGAAAGCTTTCTTCTGTGCTGAGCTGCAGAAAAAAAAACAAAGTTTAATAGGCTAAAGATAAACAACCATCAAGATTAATTTACAATTAGTTGAGAATGTGGGAAGCAATAACTTCTATGATTTATTTCTGCCACATCTTGTTGTCGTGTTCAGTTTAAGGTAAGGACCCAAACATAGAGAGTAACAGAAAGCAAAGTCTTTAATGAAAAAAAACAAGCAAACAAAAAAATAAAAAATAAAATAACGTACATCTGGCAAAGAGATGAATCGGGGAACAGCCAGAGAAACGAGGATAAAGATGGAGGAACCAGTGGAAAACAATGCAGAAAGGAAACTTTGTAGTGGAGAACGACATGAGAACCAGAAGAGCTAATCACAGGTGAGTAGATGCAGCTGGGAAGGGGAGCAGGATGCAGACTAGAGGAAAGGTGAAAGGTAAGTATGTAACTGCAGTATGTGACTTTTATTGAAAAGTACATATATGTGTATATATAATTTTTTACCCATTACATACAGTATGAATCAGATAATCTGTGAAAAAATTGAGCTCCTCTGCTTTCTTCCTCTGCTCCTATTGCCATCTAAAGAAAAGCAACCAATAAGTTCATAGAGGAGGGTCTTAGCACTGTCAATCATGCATGTGTATGCGCTGCTTGCACTCTCGCAGTTGCTCTGGCTACACTACTGCTGGTTTACCACAACCTAACCTGCCATCATTGATCTGGCTAATTGGCTACTAATGGGGGTTTTTAATGGGATAAGTTCTTTTCACACCATTGAGCACTTGGAACACAAGCATGATTGACAGCGCTATAAGACCCTCCCACTGGTTCTGATTGGTTGTTTCTCACTGGGAGCAGAGCATTTCTTTAGATGGCAATAATGCCACTGGGAGGATCTTCATTTTATCATATATCATCTGTTTCATCTGTCACAACCAGGTAACAGTTTAAATAAAGGTGTGCAAACTTTTTTTTTTTTTTTTATAAAAGTTGCGTACTGCAGTTTTAAGGGGAAAAAACTGTCAAACAGTAAACAGAAAGAAACACTAACATAAACAGATACAAAGAACAAATGAAGAGAATATAAACTAACGTGGAATAAACTACAATAGAAGATTAAGGTGAATAACAAAGAAATTATCACAAACCAGAAGCACAAATGAAACTAATAAAAAGGTCAAACACCTACAGATCATGTCAGCTAGTCCTTCAAAGTATTGGCTAGAGAAAGTATGTGTGCAAAGTATTTACACGTAGCACTCTCAGGAACACCGGTTGTAGTGATTCACTTCATTCAGTCCTGACTTGCTGTTTCTTAGTGGAGCTGATGATCAACAGCAGATGTACAGTTTGTGGCGGCAGAATGTGGCACCGTGATACGACATGACACCCCCGCTACGAGTGTGGCACAAACACAAGCAGTCTGCTGCCAAATGGGGGGGGTGGAGGGCTGTGGGAGGCGTTCATGGCACAGACGCAACGAGTAACAAATGTTCCAGGAGATCAGAGAGAGGGCGGTGAGATCAGGCGGGATTCAGGGTCTGTATGTCGAGATGAGACAAATGTTTCGTACCCTGATGTGAAGATGGGAGTGAGATCATAGAGACAACAGAAGTAGCATGGTAAGCAGAAAAATGTTTTCCTTATTCAGAATCAAAACAGGGGTGGGCGATGTGGGCCTAAACCTTTATCACGATATTTTGTGGTGCCATTATCAAAACAGCAGAAGTGATGAAATTAACTATTTTCTACTTTTTTTTTTTTTTTTTTTTTAGGTAACATTATAGCTCTGACCGCATGACACAGCAGTCAGAGCCCTACAAACACAAATACTGCTCTTGACAAACCCTCCAACTTGTAACATGTTTCTTTGGGACACCATTCACATAAAGAAGTGGGATGTCTAAGCTGAACACACATTTTCAAACTTACTGAACTTTTATTGAAAAGGCACTAGGGAAATTAGTAAAAACAATAACCACATCACAGACTGTTTTTGGAGGTTTTAAACATTGTTATTTGGAATTTATCACGACAACGGTGACTCACAATAAATGATAAACGATACGATAAATGCTCGCTGCTAGCGGTGAAGCGGTTGGGCCTGAGAGCCCAATGTGGGAGCTGAAATGCCAAATGAATAGGAAATATTAGCAATCAGAAATAAATAAGAGCTGCATGGTGGCTCAGTTGTTATTAATGTTGCATCACAGTGATAAAGTCTTGGGTCAAATGTACTACTATGATTTATTAAACTATTTAGCAATGGAAGAAAAAGCAATTACTTTCACCGGATGCCACAACTGGATCAAGGACATGACATGAAAACAACAAAAATACGTACATTCGTTGCTTAAGCAACCAGGTTTCTACAGATTTCTTTTAAAGACGGAAATGTGCAACAGATTTCACATGAGCAGGTCATGGTTTCCAGGGGGGAAAAAAGAAAAATTTCTGAAAAAAAAAAAAAAAAAAAAAAAATGTTTAAAAAATGAATGCCTGAACATTACCACAGAAAGCAACAGCGGTCCGCCTCCTACCGGAATCACACAAGAACCTTTAAACATTTAAAGGCAAACTTTAAGAACAAAAATAAATCAAGATGTTCACCAATCAGTGAAGGCCCTCAACCTGTTACATTCAGACTTTTAAAAGCTTGATTATAAAAAAAAACTCAACAGATATGATTGTTGACAGATTGGTTTTTCACAAGCACTGCCATGCCCTCACACAAACATGAACATTTCCACGAATTCAAAAAGAACAATGCATGGAAATCTTAGACTCCATGTGACTTTGTGTGAGGAGAGCTTCAAAGAATGAGTCCCCATAGCCATGCAGTTACACCCAAGCAATGAAACATCAAGTCCAACGCAAAGCGCCAGATACCGAGGTGCAAAGCAACAAACATGCCACCACTGGACTTGAGCGCGATGGAAGCGTGTTGTCTGGAGTCATGCTTCTCTGATTTCTAACTTTCTGAGTTGTGAAGAAACCACAAAATCACAAAATAGAAAATTACAACACAGGACAAACAAGGTGAAAATTCCGAGATTAGATTCAAGTTGAAGCAGAACAACATTCAGCAAATGGACTTTCATAATGCTAAATTCAATACAATTTGTTGAAAAATTATGATCACTTTCGTCCTGGCTTAAAATGTGTAATTCTGGACCACTTTTTGATCCAGTATCACTGTTTTATTGAAACCCAGAGGGAATGTATGGGTCTCACTCAGGGATAAAAGTGACAGCAGCAAACCTCAAACTAAGACCAACATTTTTAACCTTGTTTTCACATCAAATTTGAAGTAGATTTCAAAGACTGTATGTAAAGCACTGTTTTTTGGATTCCCTTCATCAAAGCCATTAGTGTATTCCCACCCAACCCTACATGAAGTTAAAATGTCAACCCAATGTGAACCCTCAGTTCAGGTCTTTGCCTTGTATGGAGGTTTGGAGCGTTAAAGAAAAGTCTAAAACATGATCAGTTATGTCTCTGAATAAGTGGGGCATAAAATCGCTCCGCTGGCTGCCAACCGATTTCAGGAAAGAGTCTCTTTACTACTGAATTGTGGTGCGAAGAATAACACAACAGTAAAAACCAGGAAAAACAAATAAAAGTAATGGCCACATCAACAGAAGCGGTAGTCTTGGTTGTGAGCTGGCAGCACCCCACTGGGAGCCTGATAGGTTCAGAAGGAAATACGGTACAAACCAAGAATGAGCTTCAGGAAAAAAAAAGCCACCCTGTTCGTGTCGTGTACTGTTGAACTCGAACTGGACTGAGGAGATAATGTGCCACAGCAGCACACATATTAGTCCCCTTTAAAGCCTCTTTGTCCCCAAGACATCACATGTCCGGGCCCATTAGCATGGGCAGCTGGTTGTGGTGCCAGCCACAAAGAACGCTGAAAGTGGAGTCTATTTCATTTATTGATTCCTCTCCTGTGTAGCCGGATACTTCATTGCTTTAATCAGTGGGTGGTTTAAACTGGGGTTAAATTACAGGTATGGGGCCTGCAGATGCCCATGTTTGCAGGTGGGTTAGATTGCATTTGCATCATTTCCTTTGAGTTCTCTCGCTGTAACTGGAACACATCCTGTCCTGTGATCTGTGCTGCAATGAAGGTGTGGAGGAACCGATGAAGGATGTATTAGTGAGAACATGAGAGTATACATTTCTTGGAGTTTGTCTCATGCTTTGACCCCACGGTGTGTGTCAGTCTGTGGGAAGTAAGGATTGTCAGGGCAGATGGAAAATAAGCCAAGACGTCTGAAGTGATCCTGAAACAGGGAACTGGACTATGAAGATGAAGATGTAAAGCAAAGTCTTTTTTTTTCTTTTTTTTTTGCTGGAGACTTCACAAGTAAGTCTCAAGTTTTTCTAACCAAGTTTCAAGTCAAGCCCTATGTTAGTTATGTAAGTTCACTGGCTCTTTACTGCGGTTTACAAACCATGTTTCACCATCTCAAAGTCATTTCTTCTTCATCAACTTGTGATTTGTGCAAGCAAATTAAATGACGTATAATTTTTCTCCTGTGTTGTAGATCAAATAATTTAGAAAAGTTACTAAATTGGCTTGAACTGATTCAAAAACATTATTTAATTGTTTAAAGGAATAAAAGCAAAGAAATTAATTTTTTAAACTTTGTATACTCCAAAGTGGCACTTTGACTGAAGCTCTGGATTTAAATGGTTTAATTTAAACAGTCAATTGTTGCCTGCAGATCTGCATGTGGAAATAATTTTGATTCAAATCATTTGCATGAATAAAAATGTCTCCCCCACTTTTGTCCTAAAAAGGTGATCATCAGTGTGTTTAAATCATTCACAAAATACAGCAGAAGAGCTGCTATAATAAAATCCTAAAAAAAAAATAAAATAAATCATCAGCTGTATCTCCTCTAAAGCCACCAAAAAGCCAGGATCCACTAAAACCAATCACAGATTACATTCGTGAATAATCTGGGCTCTTTAGCTTTTTTTCTCTGTGCAGAGTCTATTAATCTAAAATTACAACACAGAGATGATGAGGAGAAAAAAAGAATGTGCCGTTTAGTTGCGGGATGAGAGCTACAGCTGGGGAAGCACCTGGGAACTCTGAGACAACATCGCCTCTCGATTTGTTCTGATGCCGCACATCACATCCGAAGGCTGTCTGACCTGGAAGGAGTCAAAATCAAACCAGGCACTAATAATCCACAAAAAAATTACATTTAGTTATTGTTGAGATGAGAAGAAAGAAAAAAACAAAGAAGATATTTTTGCATTTTTTATTCTTTTTTTATTATTAAAAGCTGAATTTATGTAGACCCTGTGGTCTACACAAGTCTACACTTTGGACACCACAGGTTTAGATCAAAACATATTCAACCCAATCAAAGTCTAGACTTTCACTTCGTCTGCTGCAAAATTTATTTAACAAAGAGGCAGCTGGCTTTATCAAACAAAAAAGAAAAAAGAGAAGCAGCTTTGTAATCTAGTAGATAGTTAGCATATGCTAAAATATGCTAAAATATGGCACTGCGTGGCCAGTGCCATATTTTGTTGGCACTAGACGTGGTTTGGGACCGAGCCCAAACTGCCCACTATGTGTAGTAGCAATTACAGTGAAAGATACTTTGACTGATACAAAATAAAATTTAAGGACCATAAACATGATCCATCAGGAGCTCTAGTGAAAACCTGCTCATCTATTTGTTGGAGGTGTTTTATTGTGTTTCTTAGAAGTATGACATTCAGATACTGTTGATCTTCTGTTGTCCTGAAAACGATTACCTCTCATTTTAAGCTAAAGGTTGGTTCAGCATCACCTCCACACATCCAGCTTTATGGATGTGTGAAGGCTTTAATAAAAGGTAATCAGCAGGACAATATGCTGACTCTCAGCACTCAATGCCCTATGACCTCTATGACCTTTCACCTCTGAGTTCCATAGGGGTTCAACAGCCGTCAACGTATTGATCAAGCACGTGCTGAAAAGATGGATTCAACTGAAAACAGCAGGCAGTAAACACACTGGCATTTGTGTAATTGTTTGAAAATTATGTGTCTGAAACGAGAACAGACAATGAGAAAGAATAAAATGTATTTCAATTGAGCTCCAATAGGTCCAGATTATTAAAAATAATTACAAACTGAAGTTTCCTAGAATAGTATAAAGGGTGTGAGGTGTTGACATAATGTGTTTGAATCTACATTTTGTTTTGATGCTCGGTGACGACAACCAAAAACAAATGCAATAAGAACAAATTATGAAACAGAAACGTAACTCAGTTTAACACAGAAAAAGTGTCTCCACAAAGTCAAACAGATAAAATCCCAAAAATATTTCTCCTCAGACAAAACAACTGTCATTCCTACCGCTTGCTTTTGTTTTTGGCCTTTGTAATGCTAGTTTGTTTCTGTGAACGATGGGTGTAGAATCCATTTTTTATATGTCTAAAACATATGTTCTCTCTCCCCGGTTTAACACAACTGCATCAAATGACGGCTCATCAGAAGGCCTAAGAAGAACTTTGACATGCCAAAAAGGTTGTTACTCCCACCAGGGGGGAACTAAAACATGCAGGATGCCGGCCCTCGAGGATCCACTTTTGGCACCACTGGTGTAATGTGAAAGCAAACTTCATTTAGCTGAAAATCTAACAAATGTTACAATCCTGATCCCCAATCCAACCGAGCCTACTGGACTATCAGGTGTGAAAACATCCTAAATTAGGTTTAGACGAAGTGCCTGAAAATTTAATTCAGAGTGAAGTAGCGAGTTTTTATCTTCACATTGTTTCACACATCCACTCATCAGGCATTTATTCTGACCAGAAACATTTTGAATGAACCAAGAACTAAAGATCATTAGTGACCTTCCAGCTATAATCCTTGTATCAACGACGACCTACTTTTGTGTAAAGACCCACCAAATGCACATGTGATAATGGTTTAAAGGTCGGTAAAAGTATTTAGACAAGGTTCTGAAAGATTTTTGAGATTTGTTTTAAGAAGGTAGCAGTCCACTTTGGTGTAGGCCCATTTCAGCCTACCATGTCATCCTCCAAGACCAACTAGTCTGGATTCATACTCAGTCATTAAGCAGACTTAGAAGATATAAACTGCTGAGAAACTTTCAACAGAACTCACCTTAGTAAGTTCACCAATTTTTTACACAGCAGCAGCTACAAAGTTTTTTCCTCCTTCTTTTTTCGAGCTGAGGCAAATGATGCGGATCCTGGCAAAGAGCAGGAATTCCCATCACTAGACGGCATGCAAAGTATTTTGACCGCAGCTCAATCTTCACACCTCTCCGACTGGCTTTCATTGATTTCCACGGTGTTAGATGGAGTGCGAAGGTCTGCGCATCCCGGAGAGGAGACGGCTCACATGTGGAAGGCTTATAATTACAAGCATTTTCTCCGTGTGGGCTCCACTGCACCTGAACCGGCAGGTGAAGACGCATCATGCATTAAGACAAAACCGAACACCTGTGTCTTTCTTTTTCAGTAATAGATCCAGTTCTCACAATCTCCTCTTATATTACGCACGAGGATTCAATCAAAGAAATCTGATTGTGTGAAAGCCAACAGCTATATGCAGGCGTGCAGATACTATTATACACTTGACAAAGAGTGACACACACACACACACACACAGGCACACACGCGCACGCCCACACGCTGAGACACACACAGTTACTGAACTAACAGGTTATAGCTTGCCCCATGTGTTTCAGTAAGTGTGTTATTTTATCGCCTCTTTTCATCCCCTCTTCTCCAATTCTGCTCGGTGACACGGGAGGGAGAGTGAGGGGCTTCAGGGGTGGGGTGGGGGGGATCTGCACCCTACTTTGTTGCCATGGATACCACAAACACCCCACATAGAAAATTCTACACAGAATAATAAGTGGCCAATTGCGTCTGTTTGCTCTCCAACAAACCTCGGGATTAGAGGCATTTTCTTGTCAGAGGCATAAACTATTTTTATGTTTGCACAGAACAAGCAGGAAGAGGAGAAGGAAGGAGAGAGAGAGAGGGAGAGAGAGAGAGAGAGAGAGGGAGAGAAAAAGGGAGAAAAAGAGACACGGATATGAAAAGAGCATACTAATGCTGCGTGGTGACAGGTTTCTCCCTGCTTGGTTGAGATGAGAGAGGTTGGGAACAGAGTGGGGAGATAAAAAAGACAAAAAAGAAAAGGAAAAAGAAGGGGAAAAGAGATGCTCATAAAAAAAAAAGAAAAAAGAAACTCAGGTGCTCGGGGCAACCTGAACAAATGAAGGAGAACATGGCAGAGAAGAGACTGAGAAAGACGAAGCACATCATTTCAAGTCCAGTTAACTGGCAGCGCTGACATTTGTAACAGACAAGACGAGGAACGGGGAAGTAGGCGTTGTTTAGCGGGGCAAACTCCAGCTAAATGGTTCATTTTTGCTGCTCTTTTCAGATGAAACACTCCTCATTTCTCCCCCCCCCCACCACCACCACTGAGTTTCAGAGAACATAACCCTAGAGTGCAATGATGTCATTATGATACCATCTGTTTGTTGCGATGGAAAACACACACACATGCACACACACACACGCACACACCCACACACACGCACGCACACACAAACACACACATGCATCAGATCAAATAACACGCAGAAGAAGGAAACCTTTGACATTTGCTTAGCGCGCTCTGTATCCTGCTACACATGTCAGACTCTTCAGGGTTTTATTGTAAAGAGGAAGTCTGATTGTTGACACAGAGGAAACTACAGCAGGATTCTTAGTGGCTGGCTTTGAAAGGGCAGGGCGGCGTCTTTCTGCTCGTCCTGCAGGGTGGAGCACTTCGCCTCTCAAGGTCAGAGGAGGAGATACTTTATGTGGATGCCAGTCAACCCCATCCCCCATTTAGGCATGGACCCCCCCCCCCCCCACAACCCCCCTCCTCCCCACAACCCTCCCACCCCATACAGTTTTTACACCTTTGTCATCTACTGGTGGAGCCGGTTGGGCACGATCCAATCACGGCAGAGGTCAGCTGACGTTGGCTGACAGCGGCTCTGTTGAGATCACTGTACAGGTTTGCTCACAGCTCTGCTGTGTGAAGATGTATTAGCTCGCCGTCTTGTACAAAACATTAATATGCAGAACAGTTGCTACATGAATTATACATCAACTTATCCGCAGTGGTGGAGTGGCCCGTTGTTTTTAGCGGAGTAGAGTAGTTATACGTCATTGTGACATTCCTACAAAACTGCAGCGTCGTAAGACTTGAACTTTTACACCTTTGACATGTTACAACTAGAGATGCACTGATCTGTTATAAATATCTGTATTGGTCACAATACTGAAAAAAAAATTCCAGATCAGATATCAGTGAGCATGTGCCCAATCCATAAGGGCAGATCTATTAAGTCTAATTCTATACGACATTATTTTACATTATATTTAGAATTACTAATTGCACTTTCTAGAATGAAGGTTTTTTTGCGGTTTATTTTTTACATGTTTGACCGAGGGAGTCAACCTATGATTTTCCTTAGTTTCAGTTTCTTTATTATTTATTTTTCATTGACTGTTCCACTCCTCTTTGCGCTGACGGAACAAGTTAAAGTTGTGTTGTTTTCACACGTTTGACCAAGTTTATGGAGCTATTGGTGTATTTAAGTGAGCTTCTGGTGCAGTTATCAAATAAATTTGTAATTGAGTACAGTTATGTCTGTGTTTAAGAAAAGAAATGTGTTCCACTCATCAGTGTTTTCCTGTATCGGAGCGGTATCGGTCGAGGCTAAACCTCAGATATCGGTGTTGGTGTTGGAAGTGAAAAAAGTTACAGCCATAAACTTCTATTTTTGATTTGGAATATAAAAGAATATATATGTTTGAATCTGATCATATTTTAGGAACCTTGTGCACTTACTTTGCAAAGCAACACAAAAACGACTCCTGGCAACATGGTGAAATCAAACTGTTTTGTGCCAAAGTGCAAAGTTTTAAAAATATGTTGTTTACTTTTGACATAACCTGTTTGTAAATTGTGAGATTGAAACTCTTTTGCGGTGCATTGCAAAAGTATTCATCCACCTTGAACTGTCTCACATTTTGCAGTATTACAACCAGAAACTTCTATATACTTTGGTCTGATTTTATCTAATCATGTTATTAACATAATTATAATTATATTTATAACTAACATAATTGTAAATTATAAAGATAATAAACAAAAAAAAAAATTAATAAACAATTAAAGACAGTGACCTTGCTTCTCCTTCAGAAATATTCTCCTTTATGCATACCAGTGCCTGCCTGAACTCATGTTTTGACTTCTGAACTAAATGTAGACAAACAGCAGGTACAAGCAAAGCCACATGGGTAAAGTGGCGTGCTGTGCATGCATGAGCAGGCCAAGCCGACGTAGCAAATGAATTTGGAGGGGCGTAATGAGAGATGGCGCTGGGCTCAGGCCCGATTTCACAGCCGCATCATTAGGGTGAGGCGGCCCCTTCCCCCGAATTAACGCGCACACGCACACACACACGCACACACAACTCAGCAGAGTGGCCCGAGGAAAGACGACCAAGGTCAGTCGCCATGCGACTGTCTAATGAGAGGTGACAAGTGAGAAGAGAAGCTCCAGACTTTGCTCATTAAACGTACATTTTTAGGGCGCGTTTGTGTGTTTCCCCCTGTGTCCCAGTGCGTTTCTCTGAATCACAACCAAACTCATGTGGGGAAGAAACTGTATGTGCGCTAAAATATCCACATGATGCCCTTCATGTGACCTTTGTGTACTTCCTGGGAGGCAGGTGTTAAGGCCGTAGGGGCTGAAACAAAGGGCCGACAGGAGGTGGTGCTGCTTTATCTCTCTACATGTCCAGGTCTTGTGAATGCTGTGAAACAACAGGTTTGTTTTGGCTATGAATAATTGCGTAGGACAACTGGTAACACAACTTGTCATGTAGATCAAAATTGCCAATTCGGGGAGCCAAATTGGCAATATCATTAAAATAATAAAATAGTCAAATAGTTTAGTCTCAGTTACTGCTCAGAAATAGCTGTCTTAGGCATTAACACAGCAAGAGATGAAGAAACAAGATCAGCACAGGCGTTTTCAAACAGCAAAGCTCTACACATGAAGAAACGACATCTCCTCCATGTATAAGATTTTAACAAAAAAGAAGAATTCAACCTTCCAACACTTTCATTAATAGACTCACTAAACCAGTAACTCTCACCTATATAAGCAAAAGATCAAAGAGAAAAGAAACTAATAAACTACCATAAGTAAAAGAGTAAAAACATCTAAGTAAAATATTCTTATAAGAATAGACCAAAAAAAAAATGATGCAGTGATGTCACAGTTAGCATCTAGATTTTATCTTTAGTCTAGCATTACGCTAGGATAATGAACAATTTTATGTATCTAGTGAGAAAACAAGACGCAGCCGTGGCATCTAGGAGCCGGTCTCTTTGCACAATGGCAGATGAAATATTGAGAGAGTGGCTTGGTTTTACTTACTGACAGCCAGAGAACCTTGTCATCAGGCTCCTCTGCGCCGCGTCTGAATTCATCAGATAGTTCAGAGTCTTTCTGAGTTTGGCAAGTTTCACCAGCAACTCCGGGAGCTGATACAGTGTTTACATATGTGTTAAACAGAAGGGTTTGAAATGGGGAGAGAGTCAATACCCAAGACAGAGAAATCCAAAGGCGACTGAAAACTCTCCTCTCCATGGTGTTGAGACGGTCAGAGGGTAGAGTAAGAGGAGAGGAAGATGAAGAGCGGACTGGGAAGTGGATGTGAAGGAGTCCATCCACTGTAGAGGTTAAAGGTTAGGGTTACCCGGTTTGGCAACCTAATGCTTGCAGCTTTTGGACTTATAAGGTTGTACTTATAATTGTTTTTCTCTTGAATTTTGCAGGGTATACATTACATTAAGTTTAGAAAAAGCTTAGAAATGATTGATCTTGATGTAATTCTTGACAGATCTGGAGTTCCTAACAGACTTTTCAGATACACAGCGAGTTCTGAGGTTAAAATCTGATTGAAGCCTGTCGTTGACGTCGGCTGATCTCATCTGGTCGTGATTGCAGGTTGTTCTCACCCAAACATTAATGCTCGAGCGTCCTGCTCCGCGTCCAGATGGCTAACCTTAAAGACAGCTCTCTGCAGCTGTCCTCTTTGCAGTTAACTCTCTTAATGACTTGTAACTCGGGATGCATCTGACATTTCTAGTGACAGCCTCGAGCTTGACGAGGAAGCCTGAACGCTTGATAATCACCACGGTGACACCATTAGGATGACATTCAGGGACCTCCCTCAGACATTTATCAAAAGATAAAAAGGAAACGAGTTAAACCTCCCATCCTGGTTTCATCTCGGCAGAAAGACTGACACGCCGAGGCTGACAGCAGATCACAAACACTTGTGATTGTTATTGAGAGTTGTATCCATCATCTCTGTGCCTTCTTCCTTTACCTTGGTCACATCTTCCTGAACTGGAGTGTCTGACTTTACACGTACGGTTGAAACTAGATAGTTACATACTCATTTTATTTCCTCACTGTCTGAAATTAAATAGGACCAATCTGTCTTAGCTTAGTCAGAATTATCAAAATAATTTCTATTTGCTCGATGCCACAAAACCTGGTGAGAAGATTTTTTAGAGATTATTTTGTAATTTTCCTCTAATTCATAAGTTTACATACACTTCCTCAGTATTTTATAGCATTGCATTTGAACCACATGGCCTTGGTCTCGCCTTTTGGGTTTCCTTCCAGAAGCTTCTCACAATAGTTTGCTGGAACTCTAGCAGTCATTCCTCCTGACATGGCTAGTGGAACTGAGTCCAGTTTGTAGGCTGCCTCACCCCCACACACATCTTTTTAGATATACACACAACTTCTCTATCGAACTGAGGTCAAGACCTTGTGATGGCCACACCGAAACTTTGACTCTGTTGTCCTCAAGCCGCTTTAAAACCACTTTGGCTGTGTGCTGATTGGTCTTCCATGTGGAAGACCAATCAGCTTTTATTTCCTGGCTGATGTCTTTAACTGTTGCTTCAATATTCTGCCACATAATGTTCTGTTTAAGATGGAATCATAAAATTTGTACTGCAGCAAAACAACCCCACAACATGATGCTGCCACAACCATGCTTCACAGTTAGGACGGTACAGGCATCATCCTTTTTCCTCAAAATGTAACAGTGCGGCTGTATGATTCTCTTCCTGATATCTTGGCGGATTTCTTTTTGACTTTCCCATCACGTTAAACCAGAAGGCAGAGAGTTCCAGGTGTGGCTTTAAAACACATCCACAGGTGTAGGTTAACCTATCAGACTTTTGTGGAAGGAAACCGAAAAAGTTTGACCCAAATCCTACGGCTTAAAAGATGGTTATCTTATACTGACCACATGTATGTTAACAAAAATCTACCTTAGGTTTCTGTCATTTAGCAAATAGAAATAATTTTGGCAATTCTACCCAAACAAAAACAAGAAAAGTTTGGACTGATTTAGCTTCAGACAATGAGAAAAAAAATGTGTCTGTGTCTTTTAATTTAGCGTATGTAAATATCAGGTTTCAATTGTAAAGCTGCGTGTTTTATAGCTTCTCTTATGACACATTCTCACTATTAAGACTTAAAAAAATAGTTTCCTTGGATAATATCACTATCTGGGCTCCAATAACTCCATGTGAAACTGAAATCTTTTCTCCTCCCTTCTTTTATTAGTAAAAGAGATTCTATAAAGATAATCTTTAAACAAATCATGAGAAACTGTATAGAATTGAGTCAATCTCATGACCCTTTTTCCCCATCAGTGATGCCCCTGAGTGACTTTCCCATCTTGTTAGTCTTTGTTGTAACATCATGTTCCCCAACCAAACAAAATTAAATCAATCACAACATGATCATCAGCCGCCTTAGTGTTTTCAGCCGTCCACTTTTCTATTTCCAACTGAGCCACAAACTGTATTAATAACTTATTAAATCAGATAATTGCATTACAGACATGCGTGCATTTATATACGTGAGCGCATCATCTTCTCTCGGATGGATTCGCCCTGCAAATCAAGTTAATCACAGCACTGAAAGCAATAATGAGTGTGGCATGCTACTCGACAAACTAACAAACCCATTAGCTAGTCTGCCTGTCTCCAAATCCAAAACCTTATATTCATTAGATAGTAATTCAGAGCAGAAAATGAGATTGAGATCCTTGATGCTACAGAGAAATGCATGCCAATCCCTTAGAAACAAAAAAAAGAAAGAAAAAAAGAAAGAAACCTGCGACGGCTGAGACAAGATCGAAAAACAAATTTCTAATTTTGTCCATGAAGTGAGAAAGGAGTTGATAATTAGTCTGGGATGAGAGGAAGACGTTCCAGACATGACCGAATCAGTTTTCAATCCATTCCTCTTTCTGTCCAATTTAACGCAGCTGCTGGAGCCGATCATGCTGAGGAGCGCTCTGCGAGCTTATGTAACTCCAGGAAGAAGTGGTGTGAAAAATGGTGCCATCAATCCATTTTGCAGTTTTGTGCTCTTTACCGTGGGGATTTTGTCACACCCCTGCAGAGTAGCACATCAGGATGATCCAATTCAGCTCTCAGGTTTGTAGGACAAAGGGTGGAACATTTAATCCAAGATGCTATCAGCCATCTTTATGAAAATGCCGAAGTGATAAGCTAACTTCCCTTACCTTTAAATCAATAAGCGACCCGAAGGCCATTTGTGGGCCTCAAAGTGATTTTGTGCTCCACAAAGACATTTTGAAATGGTGAAGGACACTTTATTTTTGTTTTAATTACTTCTTATGCTTTTTATAACTGTTGTAGTTTCATTGTTTTGTATTTATTATTTGAACTGACTGTATTTTTTTTGTACTTGTTGATAAAATTTGTGAAGTTAAGTCATTTTCGCCTTGTTTGTATAGCCTTTGCTTTTAGCAGGATAAATTGAGCGTCTGGCACATTTACAGAAATGTTAATTAATGTGCATTGTCCCTACCAATTAAATTAAATCTCAAATTTTTAAAACATTTTTACTGCTAAATTTTCTCTAACAAGTTTAAATCTGCTTAAAATGTAAAATGTTAGGTAAAATACAGTCTTTTATAGGATCTGTGATGATTTAAAGATCGCTTTTGTACAAAAATACATCCACACTGTTTGAGTGCAGAGGGTAGATAAAATTACCAACTTCACAGCAGAATATTTTTGTAGTTTTTAAGGTGGGAAAAACAATCACATTTTTGAATATTTTTGTCCTTTCAACGCTGGTAGCAATTATTCATTCATTCATCCAATAAAATCCTCTGTATTCTAGAGTTAAATGTGTGAACAGCAGCTACAGCTGGGCTCAAAGTTATTCATCGAAAGATCTGTGATTCTAAAGGCAGCAGCAAATCTTCAACGGAACGGCTGAAGCAAAAGAATCAAGGAGCTGCAGTGGCCCAGTCAAAGTCCAGATCCCCTTCTGATGTAAAGGTGGTGGTTGGGGCTTCGGGTGAGCTTTGCAAATACAAGCTTCAATGATGTTCTCAAAGGCTGATGAAGTCATGCAGTTACTGACTGCTAACGGTTTAGATAGCTGAACTGTTAGACCATGGAAGAATATTTTTCAGTTTTCCTTTTGGTCTTCATCTCTGTTTAATAATGACAAAGGTAGAATCTGTTGTGCGTTTCTGCATGTTTAAAGTTAGACTTAAATAATTTAGAGCCTGTATTTGACTAGATATTTTTATTTAGTCCGCATATCTACATGATTATATCAGAAGTCGCATCCAGTTAAAGGTAGTGTACCTGGAGGATGAATGCGAAGTGGAGGAACCCGAGCTTCTGCTCGATGTGACGTCAATAGGAATATGGATCAAAGATATTCTGTTGGGGTGTGCTAACGACTTTCTCTGAGAATACACTCGAATCATATTGATTTTATTGCGAAAACACTTTCATGCCGTTTATTTCCTCGTGTGTTTTCCCCTTTTCTTGCTTTCCAATCGGAGGAAACTCCATTTTGTTTTTGTATATTCGCACTCTGCCATCACTCTGACATTCTGCTTGACATTCAGGTAGCATAGCAACATGACAAGATGCCCCTACAGCCTGGTGTGAGAATATAGATGCTTTTTGAAAAGGTTGACAAGAGAGAGAGAGAGAGAAGGAGAGAGAGAGAGGGAAAGAGATGAAGAAAAAAATGGATGAAGAAAAAAATGGATGAAGAAGAGGAGGAGGAGGACGAGGAGGGGTAAAAAGTGGCGTGAATCCCTTCACAGATACGCCTCTTCTTTTCAACCCTCCTCCAAAATCCCATTTGAAATTTAAAGCACTGCTTTTTGTGTCTGAAAATACCTTTACTCATGCTGCCATAATACTGCCCAGAGGGAGAAGGCTTCACTTCCTCCTGCTGACTTGCATGATTCAACAGGGATGAGCAATTCTAATGGAAATCACACATGCTCTCACACACACAGCATCTCTAAACGCACATACCATCATATATTTGTACATTTATTCTTCTTGCGCACAAAGACGTACTCCGACGACGCGGACCTCAGGTGGCAACACTTTGCACTGGTGCGTCGAGCACAAGGAGAGAAATGTGAGTGAGAAATAATTTGCTGTAAAAAAAAAAAAAAAATGTAGTGCAGAACCAGAGCACACATAAAACATGAAGCGCCGGTCATGGGGGGTTATGTAAATGCCGTTTCTTTTTCAACCGCAGAATTCGATTCATAATTCATAAAGATTAAAGATGAATTTCAGATGAGGCCGAGGCCCCCGTTCGATTGCCCCTTTTTCACCGGCACGAACGCTGCAGCCCAAAGAGCTTCTCATTTCGCAATGATTAGAGAGAAAGCAGATCCCTGTCTCCACTGACCAAATCAATACATCTGCTGATTTGATCCTTCATGTTCGGCTCCAGCTGCTCTTAAAATATATATATAAAAAATAGTAAAAAAATCACACCAGCCAGTGTCAGATATCACCTTCAACAAAAGTAACTACTTGGGAGTTTTAGGGTCAGAGAGAGGATTTTATTATTATTATTATTATTATTACAAGGGTGCATTGTAGCATGTTGGAAGCAATGACTGAATGTCAGGTTGGATGTAGTTAAAGAAAATGAATAACTTGATTGGTAAGAAAATAAAAACAGGCGTTTCATAAAAGAACAACAAACAAAAGAAAACAGGAATGAATGTTTGTCAAAATCGATTCCAGCCATCTTTAATAATAGATTCAGAATTTGGATCAAGTATCATGGGGCATCACGACTGAACTATGTAGTTGTTTTGTTTTTCTAGGACCTTATCAACAGTAATGCTTTATAGTGTTTTACAGAGAAAAATTAAAGAAAGACACCATACGAAACATGTATGCCAAGGATGATAACAACTATGACTAAAATGTGCAACTACAATATTTATGAAGTAGAGGGCAAAGGCTTCATTGTAAAAAAAAAAAAAGTTGTTTACCTTTTTCAAAAGTGGTTGGAAATATTTCTGGAGACAAGATGATTGTGTTGCTTTGAATGAATAATTGAAAACAGAGTTAAAACCAGTACAGTAAAATATGTTAACAGAGATTATATTAACATTTATGAGTGTGTTAGCAAGCAGCACAGCACTGACTTTTTCATTTCCAGTTCACCCCTGAAAAAAAAAAAAATCCTTTCATCCTTCCTGACTGCAAAAGCAGTTTAGATGCGTTTCTGTAGCGTGTTGTTAGGGTGAGCTAACATGCAAACACACACATATAAAGTTACCCTGATGTGAATATTGAAGACTTATTATTAGGTTGGTCAGTCATTTATCTGTCCAGATGTTGAGTGGGAAATAAATCGTGACTGAATGACAGAAATTGTATAGATAATAACCAAGTTAGAATACAGTAAATGACTAGCCATTAGCCACAAACAACGCTGCGCTGGGATTTCCCAATGAGCTCATTGGGCTGCCTGACAACAAAAGGTTACATACGTGGTGATAAGGTCTGAAATCCAAAAACTGCAAATCTTACCTGTGCCTCATTTAAGATACTCGGTAGAAAAAAGAAACTTTGACAGGGTCAGACCAAATGCGAACAGTTCGGAAAACTGTGTAAGACTATCCAAAGTGACAACACGGACGTTAGCATCTGATTTTGCGCTAAGCTAAGGGGCTACTTTAATGCTTTTTTATCAGTTGATCATCTCGTTTCAAATTTAAAACACTTGTAGCGCTAACCAAAAATGTACGACTCTGACATTATTTTATGCTACGCTAACTTACCTGAAAAGTCGTTTCAGGTAAGTTAAAGATGAATTTCAGGTTATTTTCGGAAATAACTTACACTTCTCTTCTATTTCCAAGAGCTCCAATTTAAACTAAAAGGATTATCGGCGGCTGCATGTTATATATGAATTTGATATAATCTTTGTACAGAAACCGACTTAGATTGATCATATTCGTTTTAATATGGTTTTTCTTCGCATCTGCATACAACAAGCCCTCTTCTCTACAAGGCCGACTCAGGCTTTTGTTGACTGGAAATTCATTAATGACTTTTCCGCTCAACTTTAACAGGAGGGGGGGAAAAAAAACAAGCTAAAAGGCCACAAAAAAGCCCTGTCTTCCCAGAAAGATGCAGCAGCCTACTCCAGACTTTATCACTGACTCCATGATGTAATTAGCCAACATGGTGGTGCAGCTGTGGTTCCGCTGATTGTATTAGTGAATCAGAGATGTCTTTCTGGGCAAAACCCCAGAGATTGAAAGAGGGACGCTCAGATAGCACGAAAACACAATAAAGAGGAGCACCAGAGCCCACAGACCTCCGAGGGCCGGCTCCTGCCAGAGCCGACTCTGAAATCTGAGGAGGAAAAGTTTCTATTTTCTCACTTTTTGTCGTGGTTCGTTGTTTGGGATTGTGTTGTTATGGGTTTATATCGCTCATGAGTTGTTATCTCTCAAACACAGAACAGAAGCTCCCGACAATGAAAGTACACACGCATCACCGCACATGGGAAAAAAAAAAAAACTCCTAGAAGGACACTGGGGACGGCTGGGGGGAAGCCCTCCTGGAATGAAGTGACTTTTGACACGAACGGCAACATATCATGGCCCTGAACTCACACACAGATCGAACATCACAATCAGGAGCCTTATCCGCCCCCGAGGGGCAAAGAGAAGGAGGCCGGCGAGGGAGATAAGCTCTGCTTTTACCCCACCACCTTTCTCCTCTCATTTCTAAAGCCATTCACCCCTCCATTTCCTCTTTTCCTTGCACACCTGCCCTGAATGCACATCCTCTGCCAAGCAGTCTGCGTGTGTGTGTGTGTGTGTGTGTGTGGGAGGGGAACTATCTGATCAATCTTTGGCGGGGGACACACAGAGGCCCCTGAAGCCACTCCATCCAGGGACAACAGACCTCCCTCAGAGAAGCTGTGGGTGAAGATTTTACAAGAATAGAGTAATTAGAGAGGCACTCGCCTTCTGGAGGAAATGAAGGAGAGATGAGGGGGAAGGGACGGGGATCCAGGAAGGACGGCTCAATGCAGAAAATCCTGCCGGATATTTTTTGTTTTGTAAACTACTTTTGATCATTGATTCTTTGGACTTTCTCTAACTAAAGTTTTTTTTCTGATTTTTGTGTACTTTGGGCACTCATTTTCAATTTAATACTCATAATGTATCTTATTCATGCTTTATTATTATTATGGTTAGATAAAGGGTCAGTATTATGTAAAACTGACTTTTTTGATCTTTGCATCAAGTTTATGATTTTATTTCCTCATCAAACGCACACCTGGAGTGTTGCCTCGATCCTTTCATGCATGTTTGAGGAATCCTTTCATCAGGATACACACATGAACACAACTATGGCATATTGCAGCCACAGCTGACAGAACACTGATAGAAGTGAGGCTGCCATTCAATCGGCGCCACCAACAGGTAAGGTGAGTTATTGACACAACGGCAAAGTGACTGAGACAGAGAAAACGGGGATTCGAACCAGCAACCCAGCAGTGACAGGATGGACCAAAGTTATTCTGACCACTGCTGCCCCCTGACCTTAATAATCAGTGATTAGCAGTTTGATTTTTCATGCATTGTCAATGCATGACAATATTTTGATTTAGCATCAACCGATACGCATGTAACTGGCATCTTCAGTTTTTATAAGCACTGTTTTGCAGAAGTGATGCAATGTTCCAAATTTATAAATGAGTCTCTTATTTAAAAGATTCAGTCTTAAATCATTCATTTCCTCAGTCCAAATCCATTTTGTTGTCCAATAAAGGTTGAATATCAAAAAGCTCCAAGGTGTGCCAGAGATTTTAAACTAGATGGCATTCCTAAAGTTTCAGCTATTTTTTATACAATTTCCTTTTGTCTGAGCATTGAGTAGCACTTCCGTTCTCGTAGCCTGTTGCTGCGCGATGTCAGTCAGGAAATGTCCCAAAGGAGGACATTTCCCATAACTTTTTCTTCTGATGCATAAAAGAAAAAGCAGGTCCTTCATTAGAAAATCAGGACCATGGTAAAAGATGAACCAAAAAGGCTGAATTAAGGTCAGATTAAGACATTTACGCTGTCAGGAAGCACAGAAAGGGAAAGAAAACCATATTAGACGTAAGAGGCATCAAGAGTCAAGCTAAAATCCTGTAACCACTGCAGAGGTGGTAACCACCAAGGAACAATCCAAGTGGAGACACAATGAAGAAATGGCCAGAGGGCAAACAGAGATCACACCACGGTCACGGCACGTGAGAGGAAAGGTTTACGGCTTCAGAGCAGTCAGGCATTAGAATATTAAATCAGAGTGAGCGCTCTGAAGCCTCCACAAAGAGCCTCATCCATCAATATTCTCTTTTGAGCAAAGCCTTAAAAGACGATGCTGAAACAAAGGACTTCTCTGGTTTGATAATAAAAAAATAAAAAAAAATTGCTGAATTTCAAATGTGTCTTTACTTTTCCCCGTCGGTGATTCAAAAATGCTCCTAAGCCTGAATTTAGCTTCGTCTCAGTTTGTTTTCTCTCAGTGCAACCAAGAGAAGATTATCAGATCTAATTACAGAAGTCAATCTCAGTGCTGTCAGCAGGAAAAGGCTCAGATTAGGATGCGACCATATGGCTTGTTGGGACGACTGTGGCTGTGGGGTGAAGTTAAGCACACACACGCACACACACACATATATATATATGAACAGGAAGTTTGGCTTACTCATACCACATGAGGAGAAGTGAGTTAAGCCATGCTGTCAGTCCAATATGTCTTCACCATCAGGAGTCATTTTAAACTAACGTACTTTTAAATTTGAGTTTATGTTCACATGAGGAGGTCAGAGATGAGATGGTCTGATGATTTGACAAAAGGGACATTTAAGCTGGATTTCATACGAACTTTTACCTACAGAAGCAGATTCATGAGACAGTCAGGACAAGAATCAGTCTTGATAGATTGTTCTTGTTGTCAAAAGTGCATTGTTTCATAACCAATGGATAAAGGCTTCTTCTCATTTTGTCGTTCAAGTTTTATCCTCCTGTCTGGCATTTTTGGCCAGAAGTTCATCACAAAAAATAATCACTTGGCCTGGAATGACATGGCAAATTTAGCAATTTTATGATTATCTCCTGAGCAAACAAGCATCCATCCAAGTAAATTTTCTCTGAAACCTTCTGCATGGTGTAAGTGAGCTGCGGTTTGCCAGCACATTCAAGATCACAGCATTATGACTTGAATACATTAGCTATTACGTAGCGTGCTCGTCTTAAAAGGCCAAATATGTCCCATTAAGGCAGTGGTTCCCAAACTTTTTCTTCTGCGCCCC
>NW_015113378.1:32670-39929 GCF_001443285.1 Poecilia latipinna
TCCCGCGCCCCCCTGCAATGACACGGCGCCCCCCCTAGGGGGCGCGCCCCACAGTTTGGGAACCTCTGCATTAAGGTATGAAGAACCATTGGGTTTTCTGAAACTGAGTAAATGTGTATAGAATCTGCAACATGTAAATTGTACACTGAATTTTTTTTCCAGTATTGTTTAAAGCTACAACCTGCACTTTAGGCTCAGATCACCTGCTGGAGCGCTTACCAGGAATCATAGCCTTAACGGGGGATCATTCCTGGTTAAATTTCTGCAAACCCACATTAATAAGTCTCACAGAGTTTGTTTTATTTATTGCAAATAAGTTCATGTTTTGCATTTTGATAAAGTCCAGGGTGATCTACCTCCCGTCCACGTCTACTTCCCCATTTTAGTGCTTCTTAAACTGTCTGAAAAGAGCTGACGTAGTTTGAGGGGGTCACAAAACACATCAAGGGTTCCGACCTCAGGGTCATACTTTACCACCAGAAGGTACTAAACAAGCACTGCCCTCTGTTCTTAGCTAAGCTGTCCAGCTATCTTTTGATTGAAATGCACTTTCCATTGAGAGCATCAGAAAAATTCCCAGATAAATGCAATGAAGTCATATGTCTCCTAAACCCCCAGGATGCATATCTTTGTTGATTACCATACCAGGTTTTAGGTGTGGTTTGGTCACCAGCCCAACATTTAGACAGTCTGCAGGGAAACTGGAAATGTGTCCTTGCATGCTGTCAAATGAGGCGCACATGTAACACCTCCCAGGAAGACCTTTAACATCTTGTTATCCTGGGCTTTCACTCTGCTAAATGATGAAATGAATGAGAAAGTGTACAAGTGGATTAACTTTGAAGACAAGGCCAAGATTTACTTGTGCTCACGAATGTCATTAATTAACGCTTCAGCCACAAAATCAGTTTTGAAAACCACCACTGGCAGTCCATGAAAGGAGTGAAAACATTCATTTTCATTCACATCAATACTTTTCTTCACACCAGGTGGCAAATGTCTTTTTCCATGAAGTCGCTAAGATGCCATGAATCAACAGAGCCGCACTGAACAGCCTGATTATTAACAGTATATTAACTTCTAAAGACTCAAATGTTACGTTTTGTCTTCATTAGAAGACAGAGAATCTACTCTTATTATTGATTTACAGACATGAAAACATTTGCTGACCTCCATGGAAAATGTGTGAAAAAGCTTTCATTGCAAAAGTAAAATTTTACATAAGACATTCTTTCAATAATACAGCCTTTTAATTTGAGTAAATTTATTCAGAGGGTACAAATATTGAATGTTAAGAAATAATTGTTTTAACTAAATCAGTGGTTGCACAATTAGTGCCACCTCTGGTGTCAGTGCTTTGAACAGCCCTATTTTGTCAAAAAAGGACAGCACTTAGTCTGCTGTAACATTTTCACAAGGTTAGGGTCTACGAAGAGAAAAATCTTTAAACATTTGATAATCTTTATACAAGATTACCAAAAGCCTACAACCTGAAACTTTCCTCTCGCCAACTTACTCCAACGGTTTTCAACAGAGTTTATATATAAGAACCAAGACGTTTGATTTTGTGTTTGATCAACCACTTCTGTGATGCTTTGGCAATTGATCAATATCCTTCCGAGAGACCCAATGACAATCAGTCTTTTTTGGATATGTACTAAAAATAGCCAGGTATTTCAAAGTGTTACCTTGTGCTCTGACAAGGTTGCCAGGGCCTTTTGAAGAGAAACGGTTCCACAGCATCAGATAGCCTCCTCCACATTTAGTATTAAACATTAGGTGTTTTTTTTCCTCCTCCAGATATTGATCTTCTGTTTTGAACTAAACCCTCCAGGAGGATTTGTTGCTAAAAACCCAAATTTTTTGTCTCATCTGACCAAAGTACAAACTTCCAGAATCGTTCAGGAAGCAGCACATGTCTACATTTGTGATGCTAGGACAATAGGGGGCTTTTCCGGGCATGACTCCCAAACAGTTTGGTTGGCATGGTGACAACATCTAGAGCAGGAGTCTTCAACCTTAACAATGTAAAGCCTTGCACAATGCACAGTTGAATGGGATGGACCTACCCCCGCCTTTGAGGATGAAGCTCCTCCTTAGAGCTGGATTTTCCAAGCTTTCGCCTCAAAGAGCAGGCCTCCCCTCTGACTTCCCCACTCAGCTCCTTCAGACTAGTCAGCAGCAATTAGCAAACACCTGGTTTAACTGTCCATCTGCTGAGTTCATTATGCAAGCAACTTCTCAGTGCAAAGCTGGTAAAAATGTTGTCAAAGGCTTAACAGAGGAGCTATGTTGTGATGACTTCCTGAAGGCGGCGTTTCAGAAAGAGCACAAGTTTTTAAAGAGACAGAAGACCAATTTCAAATTGTTAAATTACAAAGTCAAATTTATTTTAAGTCGTATTTGACATATATAGCATTTTATAACACAGGAAACACAGTTACTTTTTTGGTACTGTAAAATAGCACTATATGCCTGGGAAACACATAATACTGCCCCTTTAAAGAAATCAGTTTTTGGACAACTGGTAGTACCATTAGATAATAGTTCTTAATGTTTCTCAGTGTGGGATTTCTCCTCCGAGTCAATAAGTGTATGAAAAGCAAAAGCTGGGTTTTCTAAACGTTTCAACATGAGATAAATGCATGGATTTTTACATATCTTGACCAGAATGAAAGTTACTTAGGAGATGTAGATCTTATTCTCCTTGCAGGTTTAAGCCGTTTTGATGTAATTCACAACAGTTACTTTTAGAACCAAGGTTTATGTACCTAGACTCCAAAGAGTTAATCATCTCTTTTGGCTAAAAGATATAGTGAGGCAGAAGAAATGCTTCCCAGCAAAGGTTAGTGGCATAAATAATGAGCGAACAAAAACTGCGCCTGTTTGGCCCTGCAGTTGCAACAAGGCTAATTAGTCCTTAAGGGAGAAAAAACACATTTTGAGAAGAAAATGAATGATTCGGAACTAATACAATACAGAGATAACAAGAAGGTAGAGGAAAATAATCAAAACAAGAGAAAATGAATGTGGAGGTCTCTAATGCACTTCAGAGAGTGAAAACAAAAAAAGCAGAAGCCTGGTTTTAAAAAAAAAAAACTACAAAGTTAACCTTATTTGCTATCGGTGTGCTATTGATTGGCAGCATTTATGTCAAAGAGGAAACAGGCACAGAGAGAAACAGATGCAGGAAGGCTAGAAACAGAATCCTGATCAATACTGAGAGAGCAGTGATTGATTTACACACATAAACACAGGCATAGATAAGGACTTTAAGACCAGGAAGGTAAAAACATTGAACTGTGCTGTAATTCAACACTTCACCGGCCCAAATATGAGAGTTTTGCTTGAAGATGAGATGTGCTCTTTTTTTTTTTAGCTCTTAACTCAACTTATCTCTTCATTTTGCTTCTTCTTTGTTCTTTGATGTTCCACTGATGCCATAATGAAGGCTGCACCGATTGCAGTTTTTAGGCCAATCCCCGATTATCGATCTTTAAAAAGCCTGACCTGCCGATTTCTATTTTGGCTGAAATGTCACTAAATATGGCAAGAAAGTTGCTGAATTGGCAACAGTGAGGTGACTATTGTTAACTGTAAACGGGCAGATATGACCTGGTGGGCTGGTCTATGAGTCGAACCTCTCTCATAGGAAAGCAGTAGAGGACAGTGGCTGACAGTGGCCTCTTTACGGAGGTAGGTACGGTTGGGGGATAAAATCAACCAATTACTGATCTCCCAAAGTTAAGAAAATTGGCCCTGATAAATGGGCTGGCCGATAAATCGGTGCACTCCCAGCCATAACCACAACATTGGTGACTGGAAATGCTCTCAGGAAAATAAAAGTGATTCAAAGAACTTGCATGTTTTGTGAAGTTTAACTGTTGGGATTTGACGGTAGAAGGGAAACTTTCTGCTGACGCCTTTATGTTTCACAGCTTACGGGCGGCTCTCCTGCGAAGTGTGTGGAGGTTACAGGATGTAACCCTCAGAGCACTCAGAGGGAAGCACAGGCCATGAAAAGAATTTTGTTCCCTGTCGATTTTCTTCTGTTTCGGCTTTTTTTTTTCTTTTTTCTTTTTTCTTTAAGCAATGAATAAGGTGCTTCTGAGCATCAAACAAATTTTAATAGCTGATAAAAAAAATAACACAAGTAAAAACAAAAAGTTTTCAAATAATGATTTTGTTTACATTACAAAGGCACACAAGTCAACCCGTCTATATGAATGCATAATCCCTCTCTTGTTAAATGGGGAACTAACATTGTTTTTGTTTTTGTTTTAAATAAACGTTTGGTACAATTTTACCTCACATCTGATTGAGATTCAGTGTCTCCAGCTCAAAACTTCTCTGCTGTGGCAGAACTGAAAATTATATTATGTTTGTCTGATACTCATCTACAAGAGCTAGAAGACGTCATCAACACAATGCATTTGTCAAAACACGATGATCATAAATATTATTTTGTGTCAATCTGCTTCCCATATTCAGATAACAGTCACTGTCATATGAAAACATCTGAACCCCATTGGTGAGTCGGTGTCAGTCAGAATCACACAAATGTGAACATGTTGTTAAAATATGAGATTTGTCTTAATCACCTGTTTCAGTAAAAAAAATAAAAAAGTTTTTTTTTTTTTTAATCTCATTTAAGGATCCATTATCATACTATTATGTTAAAAATGATTATGAAAAAATTTGTGATTCATTAGGACAACAATAAACTAATTGTTGCTGTTTATGTTGCTGGTTGCATAGCAACATCGCAGTGTTATTGGTCTACTGAAATATTTGTTAATAGGCAAGATAAAACTTTCATACAATTTTTCTTTTGAGAACCTGAATGTATGCAGTGAAAAGGATGCGCTGCCAGACAGCAATGAATTTTAATAGACAGACATCCAACACATGAAGACACAATGCGTGCTTTACATATAAATTAAACAAAGAAAAGTCTAATTTGAAGTATTCTCTTCTTCTCAAAACTCCAATAAATTCCTTCAAAAACATTCAAAGTATTTTTTGCAAATTAATTAAGGCCTTTGCAACAATCTTCATTACAAACAAGTCCGCGTTCCTGAACGGATTCCACACTGAAAAGGTTTAAAGCTCTGAAGCCAAATATTTTGCAACATAAATCACGATGTCGTGACTTTTTCTCCGGCTTTTGTGTCTTTTGTTCTGCATCAAATAAGCTTCTGATATATTCATCCAGTCATCTGCGACGACCCCTCTATTATAAACAGATGAGTAAGAACGAGGGGTCAGTTATAAGAGAAAGTCAAGGTAAGGCATTACCATCGCATTACCATTTTAACACAAAAACCTGCACGCATTCCACAGGCTCCCATTTTTAAACAAATGCCCACTTTAATGAAATGGAAACAAAGTTGTTGTTTTTTTTCCCCAACCAAATATGAAAATGAAAATGCATCAGAGGGTCGAACAAGATGATGCATGTCAGCTTATTTTATTTGTTGAGGCCTCTGCAGACAGAGCCGGAGTCATAAGCCTTTTTCGATATGTGTGATAATGAAATTCATTTCTCCCCCCCCCCTCCCCTGTTCTCTTCATTCTCCTCTTCCTCCCCCTGTCCTACACACCATCCATTTAAAAAGGGAAGGCACTGCATTTAAATTACGTTGGCAGCTTACTGTAAGAGTCCACCGGGGAAATCGAAGAAGAGACAGATAGAGAAAGCGGGGCGGGAGGGGGCGGGGTGGAAAACAGAGTTATGGGAAACAGCGGAGGGCGAAAGTGCATCTTTAGATGGGGAAGATAGTGATGGGGATGTTGGGAAGAGGCTGGCAGGGGAAGTGGCGTGTGTAAGTGGATGAAGTGAGTAAAGAAAAGCAAAAGGTCAGGGAAAGAAGGAAACTCTGAATTAGGAGTTTGAAGGAAAGATGGCGCCGTGAAGTGACAGTGTTTGTCCTGCGTCCTTGATCTGTCTTGCACCTTCTGTCTGTCGTCTTCCTTTCTCTCACGTTGTGTTGGCTCTCTCTGGTGATGGATGGGCAAGCAGACCCAGGCAATCCCAGAATGCGTTTTGTCATCCGCGTAGTAGAGAACTGCTGCGTTTGGCTATTTACATGCAAATGGGGGTCCCCCTCCACCCGACTACCCCCCACACCCACACATACACCTTCCATCAGCCCCATCTAAGCTCTCATTCATTCTGTCCAGGACTGTTTTACTTCATTATATAGGTGTCTTCAGGGAGTGTTGGGACAGTAATTCACTTTTTAGATCAACACAAATGCTTCAACATCAGACTGACAAAAACATGGGACAGATAGCTTTTATTCATCAACTAAGCCAAACTTTAAAAGCCAATCTTATGATTTAGCAGCTCATACAACCACCTTCAGCAGTGACAAGGTGAAGTTGTTGGTAAATGTATGATTTTAATAGTCTCTCAGATTAACGTTGTTTCCATAAAACACGGTTAATCGTCTGGTATGACGGTCTGAAGGCTCAACATTGCTTCCATGTTTTCTATTGTTGTGTTTTTGTCACATGCAGATCACACCATATTACTTTTTCAGACTCAACCACTAGAGCTGTTACTCAGTACCAATGGAAAACCACCAAAAATGTGTAGACAGGTAGAGAAGAGTTGATGCCTGACTAGGTTCTAGTAGGAAAAGGTCCAACAGTTCTTCTAATCCTAACGATTTCTCTGCGCTGTTGACTTTGTGTACGAGGTTATACACGTCCCCTTCAAAAGGAGGACAAGATGAGAACTGATAAGGAAAAACAGTGATTTCTGACCAGAATATCAATCCTGTTTTGTATCTTTGATGTCTGTAAGAGATAAAGTGTCCACACTCATTTCCACACTGGGAAATGAGCCGACATCCCCTATCTGTGCTTCTTTGAAAGAAAAAAAGCCATTTTAAAATACAAATGATGAAATTTACATCGCACGGGTTCTGACGTCAAGTGGGCTGACAGTACAGCAGACCGTCCCACCTTGGGCCACCTTGACTCCTTTCCTTTTCACATATTCAGCTGTATATTTGCTGCTGTGTTTGCGGTTATTATTCTTTTGATGACTTGGTTTAGGTCAAGTTTTAGTTTGGATAACCGCACATTTAGCTGAAGAATGCGCTGGTATAAAGAGGACATGATGATGGGCTCAGTGAATGCAGAGCCATGACAAGTGCTGTGTTTCCCTTACAAATGTGCAAAAAGCTTAGATGATGGTGTTTCATCAAAAAAAAAAAAAAACAATTTCACAATCGTGGTTTTTCTATTAA
>NW_015113378.1:42648-43009 GCF_001443285.1 Poecilia latipinna
CCTTACAAATGTGCAAAAAGCTTAGATGATGGTGTTTCATCAAAAAAAAAAAAAAAAAAAAAATTTCACAATCGTGGTTTTTCTATTAAAAAACAAATGCAACTAAAATCTCACATTAGCTTATTCACATAATTACCAAACATGGAGTGCCATCCTTAAAATCCGGTTGTTGATCATGTGACTTGTGTGATGCTAAAGAAGTATTTCCACTGCAGTTTTTTCAAAATGCACTAATTTTTATACAGCTAAAAAACAACAAAAAAAACCCACGTTGTTCTTGTCCTAGCATAAAAATTTTACATCCAAAAGCAAGACTTTTTTTTTTTTTCAAAATTGGCATATTTCCATTAAGTGAATTTAT